>NW_023643371.1:0-9266 GCF_015228065.2 Penaeus monodon | reverse complement strand
TCATTGCTTCGTACCGAGATATCAAATTTTACCTTATCAAAAAATCTATCTCCTTCTCTGTAATGTCTGTACATGTGCGCTGGTTACTAATAATACATTGTAAATTCCCTTTAATATTTTTTCCCAAAATTTTAATTGGTGAAATTTTTTTCACTCCTGTATTTTTTTTACAGAAATAGGGAAAGGACGGATCTAAAGACCAGGATATGAAAATTAAAAAAAAAAAAAAGTAGATGTATTTAATAGAAGCTTAAATTATAGATTGCCGACTATATAAATTACAATATTTGCATGAATATGTAAAAGATTATGTTTATGAAGATATAAATTCATTCCCTTGTTAATATTTATTTAATATATATATATATATATTTTAAAATATATTTTATATATATATATATATTTTATATAATATTTTTCGAGAATCGTGGAAAAGGTATGTGAATATAGAAATTCACAAAATAAGAGATCAGCTCAAAAATTTTTTTCCCGGAGTTCTTTATGAAAAAAACATCAGGTTTGCCTAAAAATTTTTTCTTTAAAAAAAAATTAAAATTTAATTTCCTAAATTAACATTGCCATTGCAAATCTCTTGAAAAAATGGTGTTAAATCAGATAAAAAATTGTTCATAGAGGATCTCTTTTAAAATTTACAAAGGATTAAAAAAAAATTTCTTAGTGAAGCCAAAGTACCTCAATTTCAGGGGGAAACTAGGAGAGTCTCATTGTACTTTTTTCGGGAAATTCTCTGTAAAAAAAATAAAGTTCCTGGTCAGCAGATATTTCCCAAAAGGGCGACACAAAACCAGTTGAAGGCTGTTCCTTTTCCCCATTCGGGATGCGTTGAGACCAATGTTGTTGGAATAGATCAACCATGTCTTAAAGGGGGACTGTCAACCTCTTCATTTTAAAATTTTTCACTGTTGAAGTCGTGAAAAATTTCACTCGGGTTGTACAATTTAAAGATGAAGATTTTGGGTTTTGTTTTTGAGTGAGGACTTTGGGGAATCTTTGAAGAATTTTAAGATGTAGTCGATATCTACGATTCATGTCAGACAAAAGAACTTCCTCCCCTTTATATTTATAACCAGAAATGACAAATATACACATCCGACTCGTCAGTCACAGCATTCCGAATATTTTTAAAGACTTCCTTCTTTGCTGGGCCGGGGGTGACGAGGGGTTTTTTTAACACAGTATCCCTTTTTGTAAAATACTTTGACATAATGCGGCATTGTCGATTTTGCAAAAGGTTCGGGTTCGGATTGTTTTAAAAGAATGAAAGTAAAAGATCGAACAAAACCTCGTGACTTTTGTCCATCTTGAAAACCATCAGACCTCCTTGCATTGCCGTTGCAGTCTCACGGAAACTGTCGTGTGGTCCCCTGAAATTAACGATGTCTGCCCTTAGTGGAATGAAAGTAAATAAGGGGAATTTTTAAATATATATTATATATAATATATATAATATAATATATATATAAAGGGAGAGAGAGAGAGAGGGAGAGAGTTTTAATTTAAAAAAGAACAATAAATGGGGGGCAATTCATTTCCAAAGTTAAAAAATAAGTAATACTTTAAGTTGATCGGTTTGAGGGGTGATGTTAGAAAGCTATTTTCATCATTCTCTTATCTTTTTCTTTGCTTTCGAAACTTTTGGAGTAATGAATTTTCAAATGCTTACTTTACGTCTATAATGTTTTATTCTCAAGTTTACTGTTGGCAGAAATGTGGATAGAAGATTTTCCCTTTGCAAACATGGCAAACCCCTTTCTTTTTATTCAGGCTTTGGCCAGGAGGGGGGGGTAGTGACCCCAAGATCTCGTCCCAACAGCCCGTTCCCCAGTTTTCCACCGTGACTTCGGATTTCCCCAATTTCACAAGCTTTTCTGCTTTTTTTCTTTTTTCTAATATGGCCGTGAACAGATTCCCTCCAAGCTTAAAATTAAAAAGAAACTTTTTTTAAAAAAAGCAAAAAACCCAGAAAATGTTTTTTCACATTTAGCTACCTTTGTACTTTACATTTTAAGTTATAATGCTGAAGTCTTGTTTTCAAACTTGTCTGATTTTTTTCCGCCTAGTGTCAGGTTCCGCATAAATACTTACCAGGGATTTTTTTATGATGATTATCCTGTTTGTCGGCTTCAAAAATCAGAGTCCACGCTAAAAGTTTCGCACTTGTGGGGCCCCCTTTTTTCACGGCCAATGAGCGGGAGTTGTCCTTTTTGTTTGAAATTTGGATGATAAATTTCAGCAAAAAACATCCCCACATCCGGTTGGTTGTAGACGATGCAGCATAAAGGAGTGGGGCATTTTGTCTTGTTTATCCTCACGCTGATCCTGTATCTTGTATTGTTCTGCATTTAGCTATATCTCCATCTTCCCCCTTTGAAGAGCTGCCCCTTTGACAATAATAAGTTGATGAACTCGTACATTTTGAAAAGGGCATTTTTTTTGAAAGAAAAATTGAATATTTGATAAAAAACAATTAATGTTACTAAAAGTTTTTATTTAAAACTGAAGACGTGAAGTTTTTTTTGATTAGGAAAAGGTTTAGTCAGCGGTTTTTTTGAACTTCGGGTATTAATGTAACGTTTCGAAGGAGTCTTCGCCCTTTCCCCCATCATAAATTGGTTTGGTTTGCTTGACTTTCGTGGAGACTTTATTTTCCCCAATAAGTGCTTTTGGGGATAAAATGGGGTTTTTATTTTCAGATCCCCGTTTAGGTCTAAAGGGCAATTTTTTTTTTCCCAAAAATTTGGACATCTGTCCCTTCAGTATTTATTTTCGAAGTTTTTTTTTCATCAAAGAGTCACGAGGATGATTTGCGGATTTTAGTACAAAACCAATCTGAGACATTTTTCAGCCCCTGTAGTGGAGCACCCGTGGATTTTTCACTGGTCATTAGGGCCTCAATTCACTATTTTTCTCTGCTGTTGATTTTTGAATTTTTGAAGTGAACCCCGGATTCTACTTTTTTTGTCAATTTCCCTTCTGAGAACCCTCAATTAGAATGTTTGGAAGGTGACATGGCGGTGAAATAATGCAGCTTCCCTTTTCCCCTTTTGTGTACCAAAGTCCCCGTTGGACCCCGCTTCCCCCTTTTTAATGAAACTTTTGATTTTCCTTTTATTTTACGGGGTTTTGGGCCCCCTTAAGAGAGAATTCTTTGAAAGGGGGGTTACTTGAAAATTCCCCTTCTTTTGGCGGAAAAAGGTTTCATTTGTAGTTTTAGGGGGGGCCCTTTCCCCCTTACGTTTCCTCTAAAGAAATTTTGTAGGAGATTGTGGCTTTTGACTTTTGCTCATTTTAAAATTTTCCAGATATAAGTTCTCCAGCCACGCCCCCTTTTTAGTTAAAAGATCCGAGTCCGTTCGAAAATTTTTTTGATTTGGAAGAAATGTTTTCATTTGGGTTAAAATCTTCTTTGGCTTTACGGGAAGCAAAAACAATGAATTCTTGACACCCCCCCGTAGAGATGGCGGAAGAATGAGTTGTCCCAAAAATTAATGGGACCACCCCTTTCCCCGGAAGGCAATTTCCCCAAATGAAAGGGGGGTTTTTTTTCGAGAAGGAATTGTTAGAAGGATTACGTGAAGGCGATTTCCTTCCCCCTTAAACCCTTAGTTCTTTAAAAGTTTAGTTTTTCTTCGCTCATCCAAAAAAGAAAAAAACTTTTATAAACATTTTTCCTTGCTAAAAAAGGTTTCGGTTAAAAAGAGGGGGGCAATTTTATACTGCTATAGTTTTTTAACAATTAGTTTTTTTTAAAGGGTTTTTTTTGATTTTTAAAATTAAGGAGATAAAAAAAGGGCCCAAAAAATATTTCAAAAAGGGTATGTATCAAAAGATGTCATGCCTTTCGAAAAAATTTTTCTTTTAATGTCTAACAGTTTCCTAAAATAACCGTTTTTAAAAAAGACAAATATAAAATTTGGGCGTAAAGCAAATAAATTTTCTTCCCAAAGTAATCCCGAAGGATTTATTAACACCTTAATATTTGCAAAACTGTTCTTGTGAGGGAGGGGCCAAAAACTGTTTGGGTGTCCATTTAAGGGCCCGACGCCAGAAAGTTGGAACGCGATATCCCAGCGGCGCGCAAAACTTGTGCCGATATTTTTTTTTTTTTTTTTTTTTTTTCTTGTACAGATTAAAAATTTACCTTAAAAAGGGATATAGTATACATACATTAACATGTATACGCACACACATATGTAAAAAAGATAAATAGACACGGGTATGTAACATTGAAAAAAACAAAAACGTCGGTAGATGTGGTTTCATCGGGTTTTAATGTAAACATTTTTATTTTTACATAGTTTTTATGTGTGTGTTATGTGGCAAATGTTTATGTGACATGTATTGTATACAATTTTATTTCACCCCCGTTATTTTGGTTAATATTTAAAAAATAAAGGGCGCCCTAGACATTTTGGGCAACACAGTTGATTTTTTTTGTTTATATTTTTACTTTTATTTTACATAAGATTTAAAAGGAAAAAGGTAGAAAATTTTGAAACTATAATCGGGGTGTTACGCAATGAAAAACGTTCCGTATATGTATTCATATTTTGTTTTTTAAATTTGTGGGTGTCTTGGTTTAGGTGTATACATGTTAGGGTTTGTGTGCGCTACCTCTTTATTTTTTAATGGACACACACACACACACACACCACACACACCACACACACACACACACACACAAATATATAAAATATATATTTTATTATATATATATATATTATTATATATTTTTATATATACATATGTGTGTGTGTGTGTGTTAACTGTATGTGCGTTATTTTCTAAGGTTTTTCACATTACTTTCTTTTTCCCGCGACACTTAGCAACCTCGCGGGTTGAAAAATTTTGATGCTACCACATGACACCGAAGGGAGGGTTTTGAAGGGGTAAAAATACATTATTTTATATTTTCTTTTTTCTTTATCCAATCCCCACTTTATCTATGATTTTCTTCTGCTCTCTCTCCCCATTTGCATCTCTCTGTCTTATTGTCATTCTGTGGACACACACACACATATATGTAAAAATTTTGTATATTACTATAGGGAAAAAGTTTTATGTGTGTTGGTGTGTGTGGTGGTGTGTGTGTGCATATGGGGGGTGTGTGCGTGTGTTGTGTGCATATGGTATATATAAAAGTTACTTATATTATTTATATATTATATAATATATTATAATATTTTATGTTGGTTGTGTGTGTGTGGTGTTGTGTGTGTGTTGTGAGTGGTGTGGTTGTGTGTGTGTGGGATGTGGGTTTTTGTGTTTGTATGTATAGTTTCTGTAAAATATATATACTGTTATGGTGTTGTTTGTGTGGTGGTGTTGTTTGTGTGATGTGTGTGTGTGTGTGGTGTGTGGGGGAGCATGTTTAGAATATATAGACTATACATTTATATGGAAAGTATACATGATCATTTTTAAGTATGTATGTATATATGTATATATTGTACGGTATATATATTGTGTGTGTTTGTGTTTTTACATGTGTTATACACATAAGTTTAAAATTTCATATAACTGATGATTATTATATATGAGACAAAAATAACACATGAATATATGTATTATACATATATCTATATATGCATTATAGTTATTATAATAATGTGTATAAAAAATCCCGTAAAACCCACGACGTTCCCCCTTTGTGAAAATGAAAATAACAGCGAATGTCTTGGATTTGTAATCTTTGTGGGGATATTTTGATGCCGACGGGTTTAGTAGGTCGATTTTTTTAAGATGGGGGAAGTTGATTCATTTATTTTTTATTTTATTTTTATTGTTTTATTATTATTTGTATATGAATATCTAAAGTGAATTAGGTGTTTTATTGATATGCGATAAACGGAAGAACAGCTACATACATAACTAATACTAAAAATTTTCAGTTCAACACATAGAAAGACATGCATTCTAATGTAGACAGCATAATACTGAACAACGTACGTACATACATACCCGACATACTACATTCTTCTCTCTCCCCTTTTCCTCTCCTCTCTTCTCTCTCTTTCTCTCTCTCTCTTTTCCCCTCCTTCTTTTCTCTTACTTTTTTTTTCTCTCTCATCCCCCCTTCTCTTTTCTTTTCTCCCTGTCTCTCTAGACAAGAAAAACCCACCAACATGCGGCTCTCTTCTCGGATCACTACTCAAGTGGTAGGCAGATAAAAAGCACATAAAAAGAGAAAAAAAAAATTTTCTTTTTATGATAGATATAACGCGTAAATGGTACTTTCACATTCAATTTAAGTTTGCAAAAAAATTTGTGATCAAATTTTCAAACGACTTCCCCTTTAGATTATCCCCCCATAAAAGATGAGTTAGTCCTGTATTATCAAAAAACGCAGAGAAACACAGAAACAAACAAAAATTTTTTAGTGTGGAAATGTCCTGCAAAAGCTGTTTGTTTTTGTAAAATTAAGCAAGTAAAAAAATGTAGCAAAACGGCCTTTTTTTGATAAAACAACAATCCAGTATTAATGATGCTAATGAAAATGATAATATTGATAATAATAATGATATAAAAACGATAAAGTTAATGATAATAAAATTTTGATTATAATTATGAAAATAATGATAAAAAAAGTAATAACGATAATAAAAACAACAAAAATAATAATGATAATAAAACATCAAAAATAATAATGATAATAAAACAAAACAAAATGATAATGATAAATATAATAATTAAAATAATCAAACAAAAACTAAAACAAAAAATAATGATAATATAGAATATGATTGATGATGTTAATAAATATATATAATATAAAAAAATAAAATAACAATGTAAAATAATATTAACAATAATAATGATTAATAAGAAATGGAAATCAGAATGATGATATATGATAGAGAATGATAATAATGCCAATATAACATGATAATAATAATGATAATACTAATAATTGTTAATAATAATAATAATAATAGTAAGAAAATTAATAATTGTATTGATGGACAATGGTAATAATAATGAAGATGATGAGGGGTGGAGGATAACACTATAATAATAATAATAGCAAAAATAATAAGACAAAAATAATAAATGATAATGATAATGGATAATGATAATAATATAACAGGTAATAATGATAATATATGCAATTTCTTTATTTTATTATAAGTATATATTATCATCATTATTGTTATATGTATTATTAATTATATATATTATTATTGTTATATATCATATCCTCAATAATAATAAATTCTTATTAATATTACAATATATATCAATAATGATGATATAATGAATAATAAACTAAAATGATGATAATAATGATAATATAGTAAAATAATAACATAATAATAATAATAATAATAATAATAATAATAATAATAATAATACTAATAATAATAATAATGAAATAGTGAATGATAATAATAATGATAATAATAATAATATTAACAATAGCAATAATATGTAATAATAATCAATAGTACTGATAGTTATATATTGATAATGATATATGTTGGCAATTATAGTAATATAATAATGATAATA
This sequence comes from Penaeus monodon, assembly GCF_015228065.2. Classification (NCBI taxonomy): domain Eukaryota; kingdom Metazoa; phylum Arthropoda; class Malacostraca; order Decapoda; family Penaeidae; genus Penaeus; species Penaeus monodon. The sequence goes on along the minus strand of NW_023643371.1, from coordinate 1,736 downwards.
TTAATCATCATTATAATAATTTATATACAATAATGATGATGATGATGATGATGATGAATGATGATGTGATGAGGATGATAATAATAATAATAATCATAATAATAGTGAATTAAAGATAATATTGATAATGATAATGATAATAATAACAATAATAATGATGAGATTAATAATGACTGATAATAATAATAGATAATATATTAAGCAATAATAATAAAGGGATATTAAATGGGAAAACGCAAAAACACACAAACATATAGACAACAATGGCAATGGCAGCGTTTGAGTGCCTCATACGTGCAGAAAAGTGAGATATAATAATGATAATAATAATAAGAAATGGATAATACTAATGATAATAATGATACATGATAATGAATAATGAAAATAATAAGAAGAAATGATAATATTTAATAATGATATATAATAATAATAATAACAATAACAATAATGCTTATGATAATGAATGAATAATACATAATAAGTTATAATAAATAAATAATCATATAATATAATAATAATAATAATATAACAATAATAATAATAAAAATTTAAAAACAATAATAATAATAAAGGAAGCAAATAGAAAAACGCACAAACAAACAAACATATAGACAAACAACGGCACTGGTCGTTGTTTGGTGCCTCAGGGAAACATAAATATAATAATAAAAATATAATACAAATGATAATAATAATAATGATATGATAACAAAAAATAATATAATAATAATAATGATAACAATAATAATAATAGTAGCAATAATGATAATGATGATAGTAGTAATTATAATGGCCTCTAATTTGAATTTTACTAGAACACCACTATATTGTCTGGCAGGTCCAGAGGGAAACTCAGTATCTGTTTCGCAGCTTTATTGAGAGAACAGACACGTAGTTTTGAAAGTTTTTGTTGTTGTGGTAGACGTGGCGGAGGTATCGTCAGCTCCAAAACCGCGTGCGAAGGATGAAGGTCTTGCTAGTCGCTTCTACCCTAGGGCGTGAGGACACAGCTGTTTACGGCTACCCCTCCAAGCGTTCCTGTTGTAGCCGAAGGTGAGGTCATGTCCCAGGCGGTCAACGACTGCTCAGGCCGATTTCTTGATAATGGATGTCAAACCGGCTCAGGCAGATCCATTATTAATGGATGTCACTTAATAATGATGCAATAATGATGTCAAAAAATAATTAAAATAGGTGCCTCCGTCTCCCTATCGACAAGGTCAAGCCGCTCCGATCTTCTAGATCTTCTAGAAGTGCACTGCCTGCCTATACTGCCTTGTCTGCATTGCGAGGAGGTGAAGGTGAAACAAGGTCGTTTACCCTGTTTTAAAGGCATGATATGTAATTAGTTTCATTTCATAATATTTTACAATGTTTCGAAAAACAGCTCCCTACAATAGCACCTCCACAGAAGTCTTTGGGAAGTTGGTATTCATGGGGTTGTTGCTCGCAGTCTCCTTTTGAAATAAAGTACATATTGTTTGTTTTCAATGTTCTCTCCATTATATATTTAGATAAATGTTTCCTTCTATTATATTTCTGACCAAGTACATACTACTATTATGTAATGAAAATGGCAACAGTGAACTTTTCTATGCCTAATTTCCAGACTTTACACACAGTATAGATGCATATATACATAAACAAACAACACACAAATTTATATTTGTGTGTGTGTGTGTTTTATGTGTACGTATCTATTTAAAAACACACACACTCACAATGTATCACAAATA
>NW_023643370.1:5000-9266 GCF_015228065.2 Penaeus monodon | reverse complement strand
TCTGGTGCATGATAGAGGGACTGGTGAAATTTCACTTCACTTTTTGCTATTCTACCCCCTATTCCCTTCTCATCCATTACAGATATGATACAATATTATAAATGTGTCCACGGTATTCACTACTGTATGTTTTGACACCTTCCATCTTCCTCTCTATCTTTCCTATTAACTATTTTCAACCATATATGGATGTCAGGAAATTTTCCTTCTCATTGGTGAGAAGCTCTTATCAGGTTCCCTCCTAAGGATTACCACCTCATTGCTCTAACTAGTTGCTTGTGCAAACTACTAGAGCGAATGGTTAACTTCTGCTTTATGTGGTATCTTGAATCTCACAATCTCTCTCCTTCCCAATTTGGTTTCCGCCATGCCTGAAGTACAGCTGACCCCTTTGCTCATTTCGAGACATTACATCTGCATTTGCGCACCATGAATCCATATTAGCCATACTCTTTGACCTAGAAAAAGCATATGATACTACATGGCGGTACCATATGCTCCAAAAATTGTCCTCCCTAGGCCTCATACATGGAAACATATAAAGGCTTTATAAAGTCTTTTCTCTCCAAACGCACTTTTCAGGTCAAAATTGCGTCCCACAAGGCAGTGCGCTCAGCACCACTTTATTCCTTCTTGCCGTTAGTGACATGGTCTCAGTTTTATCCTCAGGAGCCCGACCATCACATTATGTTGATGATTTTACCATCTTACATCCAAAATCTTTCTCCATCCTCTTCTCTCGCACACGTGTAAGTCCCCAACCTCAGTAGAACGAGCCAATGGTGACAAAAAGGACGTGTTACATGCATCATCGAGTCTTCCTCTAAGGGTCTTGAAAAATTACAATCAGAAGATGACTTGCTCGCCCTCTTTGCTAACCTTTCAGAAGATGAAGTTCTTGCTCAAGATGTCCAGCCTCCACCAGCATCTGCAGCACCCACTCCCACCTCTCAACCTACACCTGCTCAAGACCCCTAACCTTCACCTCTTACAAAACGCCAGAGTGAGATAACAGAACAGAGGAAGAGGGTCAGGGAAGCACAACTCTCCCAGGCTGAACACATAGTGAAACGCAGCCGGATAGACTCCAAGGCAGGGGAAGAAGGGGACAATATTGCCGTGCCCATCCCCATGGTGGGAAGGGGAAGGGGAGATCCACGTAAAATCCTCGGTGTTATCATTGGCCGCAGTGACAATGATTTGTACACAAAATCTATGAAGAATGGGATTCTTAAGACCAAGTACTCCGCAATCAGTTTGATATTTGTCCTCAGAGATGTCTTACTCCGTCTGATGTCAACCAAGAGGATCTGAATTCCCTACGACAGACTGAAGAAATCAACTACTGGTGGACAAGGATTTGTTAAATGTGATTGTGCTGCAAGTCAGAAGTGTTGTACTAGCAGATAAATGTTGCAAGGCTAATCTCAAGTGTAAAAGCCGTGTCATAGTAGGTCCATATGTCGAAATAAGGAAATGACAAATTGTTGTCTAAAATTGGTTAACTGTGATTTATAAATACTTGACTGTACCTGTGTATGTATTTCACCTGAAATAAAAATTTTCAATAAGGCTGTGGGTTTCTTTTATTATTCTATTTTTATGTTCATATAGTTTCATGTTATTTTCCCTATATATATATTATGATATTGACTTCTCCAGCCGTCATATGATACAGTTTCCTTATTTTCATCATCACATCATTATCTTAGCCATGAAATAACTATATTTGATTCTCAGCCATTTCATGTAATGACTGAATATTTTAGCTAGTAGTAAGTTAGTAGTTTCATGAAATGACTGAGTGAAATAGCCATTTCATGAAGTGACTAGAGTTTTCAGCCATTACACGAAATGGCTGATTACACACTTTGACTGTAAATATATACATACATGCATATATAAGTATAGATAAAATATATATGTTATATACTCATGTATATATTCATATGCATATATATATATTTATATGTATAATATATATATATATATATATATATATATATATATATATATATTGTGGAGGTTCTTCAGACCTCGCCTCAGAGAGACACAGCAGAATCCAGATGGGGTGTCCAGATCTCCCTTTTATTTTTATTACCGTTTTACCCCTGCTCACTTTTAGTTAAGTTTCCCTTTATTTTACCCCATTTTCTAAGTCAAGTGTATCACGTTTTCTGTGTTTTATTTCGTTCTCTTAAGTAATGATTGATGTCTTTTATTGTTTTAGTTCTTAAAGGTTGCTTCCGTACTATTTTATTTAGTGTTTTAATAATTTTGATCGTCATTTTAATTGTTCTTTTTTTTTAAATTAAGATTTATTTTTCGTATTCTTATTTTAGCCTTTTTCTTCGATTTATAGACGAGCATGACGGGGTTTGTCCTTTTTATATTGTAAACTTGTCTTTTTATTGTATGTATTTGTATTTTGATTTTATGATTTTACCATATAAATGTTTTTATTCATGTTTTACGTTACTGACATCGTCTTTTTAGATTTTTAGCGATGTCAATGACGTCAGTACTTTTTAATAAGCTTCATTTTTCAATGGTTTTAGTTATTTGTCATTTATGAAAATGAAGGCAGTGACGTCACCAATGTCACGTGACGTCTGTGTATAAATACGGAACCGTGAAACAATAAAGGAGAGATCTATCTGAAACTGTGTTTGTGTCACCCCCTCTGGATTTACTTCAGCCTGAGACGTCACCGGAACAAAGGTTGTACTGAGCAGACTTCCCGTTACTTGCCTAGGTCATTTGCTGGACGTTGTCTTTTATGTTTTGTATTATTATGTTTTTATTGTTTTAAGTGCTTTAGATGTATTTTACGCCGAAGCCCTTCAGGATTCGGCTCTTCCCACTTCGTTTCTTTTAATCTTCAGTCCCTTTTTAAGTCTAGTAATTAATATTTTAAAGTAATTTTATTATGTGTTCTTGTATTACATTTTATGCCTTAAGCAGTTTTATCATTTCAGTATCCTTTAAGTTCTTTTATTTTTCGTATTTTAAATGATAGGCTGAGCCACAAGGACTTCAGCTCATATTTCTCCGCTCAGGGTACATGTCAAGCCTGCGTAGGATCCTGGGCCACTGCCCGCTACCATTTTACAGGCCCAGGATCTGTATCAAGTTGTTCAGGGAAGTGATCGGGACCCTTATTTGCGTCCCTAAGCCGTTCTCGCTTCACGAGAGGCTTCAGCTCACTTCAGGAGGCTGGGGTCAAAGTCGGGCTCCTCGTTACGGACCAACAACCATCTTTACAATATATATATATATATATTTGTATATATATTTGTATATATATTTATATATATATTATATATATATATTATTTATGCATATATAAATTATATATATATATATATATATATATATGTATATATATATATATATTTATATATATATATACATATTGTTACGCCGGCCGCCTCGTCTCTCTGCCACCAACACAAGGCAGGCTAGGCAGACGGCGTGCTATTCACAGGGTCGTGAACACTGAACAGCTCCAAGAGGCACCAAGCACCACAGCGTCCCAGAACACCACGAGGGGAAATGCCAGGTGGCAAGGCAGGGCACGAGATAAACACAAAATGACAGTCTTTCCTTTATTTACACAAGTTATTTACCCGTACACTTTTCTATAGGCACAATACAGGGGGAAACCAGCATGTCACACTGCACGATACAGCTTATAACAGGGCAACACAGGTCACAAGGGCACACACGAGGTCTTCACAGGAGCAGCACCCAACTGCTTCTCCTGGCTTGTTCCTCCGCTCACAGCCAGCTGCGTCATGTTAACACATGCCCAGGTCATCCTTTTCATGTTAACACATGTTTCGCACAGAGACAAAGACCCATTGGCGTAGCACTATCCCCCCCATCAAGCAGACGACCCGTCTGCTCTGACATACCTAAACCTGAAACAAACTACAGAAAATTTAAATAAAATTAGTCCTTAGGAACAAACAAAATTCTTTCAAACAAAAGTAACCGTAATTGTAAATCAGTTCTCAGAAACACAAAAATCTTTCATCCAGCGCGGCTTTCTTTGCTCTCGCTGGGGTCGCTCTGGAGGAGGTGTGGGCAGCAGTAGATTGGCAGTGGCATCCAGAGTGGTATCTCCTGCCCCAAGACCTGGCTCATGGTCACCACTGACGTCTGTTGCATCGCCCTCACCGTCCAAATGCTCGTCCTCATCTCGGTCAGCATCTGCCACATCCTCATCGCCGCTACTGGAGCTAATGTCATCTTTTCACCATG
>NW_023643369.1:2500-7500 GCF_015228065.2 Penaeus monodon | reverse complement strand
ATAATAGATATATAATATACATATCTTATACACAACATATATACATATATATACACCATGATAAATGTATACATATTGATATCTCTATCTATCTATCTATCTATCTATCTATCGATCCTATCTATATATAAATATAAATAATGCCACGCACACACACACACACCACACACAACACACACGCACACACATGGATATATACACATATACATTCATAAAAGATATGAATAAATACGAGATATCTATATATGACCGGTATCGTATACATATACATATATATATACACAGTTATCCATATATATACATAATATACAACACACACATTTTATTATATAATATATATATATATAAATATAATATATATATTATATATATATATATATATATAAATAATTATAATATTTATATATATATATATTATATTATATATATATATAAATATATATATATAAAATATATTATATTTAATATTAATATATATATATATAATAAATATAATATATATGATAAATATATAATATATATATATATATATAAATAATATATATAAATATATAGAGATATAAATATATTATATATACATATTATATATCTATATATAAATATACATCTATATATATATATATATATATATAATATATAAATATATATATATAATATATATATATATAATCTATATATACATATATATGTATATCCATATCCTGTATATACTAATGACATACTATGAATATATATGTATAATATCCATCTACATGTGATCACGATATACATATATTGTATACATAATGCATATATATATATATATTATATATATATATATATATCTATATATATATATTATATATTAATTATATATGGCATTATATATGGGTATATATTGAATATATAATGTAAATACATGTATAATAATATATAACATATAAATACATATATACAGACATACATATTTATATATACATATACACATATGCACATAAGTATATACATATCCATATATATAAAAACAGATATACATCTATAAGTATATGTCTATATATAAACATGTATACAAATCCATATACATAAACATATAGATATATATTTTATACATGTATATATATCTATATATAATATATATATAATATATATATATATATAGATATAATATATATATACTATATATAATATATATAATATATCGAATGGGGGGCCGCGGTGGCCGAATGGTTAGAGCGCAGACTCAAGACTGTCCTGACGGCAAATCTGAAATTCCGAGGTTCGAGTCACCGACCGCCGCGTTGTTTTCCTTGGCAAGGGAACTTCACCTGTGATTGCCTACCTACCACGGTTTGGCAAGCCAGCAAGAAACAAGTCAAGTGCTGGTCTCCCCACACAAGCCCGATTAAATAGAGAGAATGATTACCTAAAAAGGTTACCACGGCACTCTCCGTGGAAAAAGGAACTGGGGACCCACCACGTACATCACTCCAAGAGCATCACAACATGAAAAACTACAATGAAGTATCATGCTGTGACCGACAGGCGGCTCAGACATGAACCGACCGTTTAAAAGAAGGAATATATATAATATACACATCATTGTGTGTTGTGTTGTATGTGTGTGTGTGTGTATTGTGGTGTGTTTGTGTGTGTGGTAGTGTGTGTGTGTGTGTGTGTGTGTGTGTGTGTGTGTGTGTGTGTGTGTGTGTGTGTGTATGCTTGTGTGTGCATGTATGCTTGTGTGTGCATGTATGCTTGTGTGTGCATGTATGCTTGTGTGTGTCTGTATGCGTGTGTGTGTATGCATGTGTGTCTGTATGCATGTGTGTGTGTATGCCCGGTATGTGGTGGTGGGGGGGGTGTTTTGGGGCCCCCCCACCCCGGGGTTTTTGGGGTTGTGTGTGTATGCCGGTGTTTGTGTGTATGCCGGTGTGTGTGTGTGCCGGTGTGTGTATGTATGCTTGTGTGTATATGTATGCTTGTGTGTGTGTGTGTTTAAGTATATATGCATGTGTATGTATGTCTGTATGTGTATATGTTTTGTGTGTAGTGTTAGTGGTGTGTGTGTGTGTGTGTGTGTGTGTGTGTGTGTGGTGTGTGTGTGTGTGTGTGTGGGAGGGTGTGTGGTGGGGGTGTGTTGATGTGTGTGTGTGTGTTGTGTGTGTGTGTGGTGTATGTGGTAATGTGTGTATGTATAATGTATGTATGTGTGTATGTGTAATGGATGTATGTATGTGTATGCATGTATGTATATTTGTATGTGAATTGTATGTATATATTTGACTGGTTTTCAATTGAAACCATCCATAAATTCCCTTGTAGTGACGATATTCATTCTCATTCGTTATACCTTTTATACATATGTGTTGTGTGTGTGTACTTATAATATTTTTCTTTAGCAAAATTCCTTATTATCTTGAACATTACATTAACACACATAAAAAAGATATCCCCATACCAAAAAATATTAAATTTTTTGATATAATCTAACAATACAGGAGCTTTTCTATATGCTGATCTTTTCAGAATATTTTTTTAGATTTGCAATAACAGATCATCACAGTAGTTATAACACTGTGATTTGTGTACTCTTAAAGCTAAAGATAATAATTAACCAAGTCTCCTTCTCAAAGCATAACTGTAAACACTTTGGTCCATCAGGTCTTGAACTGCATCAAGTGTTTCATCTTTCTCTTCTGAGTGGCCATCCACTACTTTCTGGAAAATCTTCTTCAGCTGGCTGTAGTTAAAGAATAACAATTTCAACGAGCGTTTCGGAAGAAAGGGAAAAGAAAAGACTGAGAAAGGGAGTAGGTTACAGATTTTGGTAAAATAGGAAACAGTAGATATTTGGAACGAGGCACGGAAGGAGCCCATCCAAGGTAACAAAAGACGATAAATGAGTACAAGATGGAGATTGTGATAAACATAGCAAAAAGCAACCCTGTGGCACTAACGACTAAAGAACAAATAATCATCTGATAAGAAATTAAGATCTGAACATATGAAAAGAGCTGTAATTAGAAACCTCTAATATTTTAACAACAATGCCACATATAAAATTATATTATCTGGGGGGAAAAAACCAGAATCTTTAATATTTTCCTCAGTTTGCCTTATATTCGAATCCATACTTACTTACATCAAATAAGGCCTTTCTAATTTCATTCAAAACACTTCCCTGGCAGGTCGCGAGCAGCAATGCCCTGGCCATAGTCTTACGCTGTTTGCCAAAGTTTGACGTCACCCCTACAATCCTAAGATTGTGCTTAAGTTGCGATCTGATTTTATTTTTGAAATTGTAATTAAAATTATCAACAACTCTTCTAAGGATTTACAATGAAATCGCAGTATATACAAATTTCCTTGTTTCATACTTTAAAATTACAAATAAAATTGATTTAGAACTACCGAAATTCAGTTGAAAATGCCATGGCCCTAAGCGCCCCCTTATCATACTTTTTTTACTCGATGTCTATTTGACATCGGTTTTTCCAGGACGTCACACTCTTTATTTTGAATATGTTACTTTTAATAATTGATTATTAATTACATCTAAAAGGATTCATGAAGTTTATGCTTTCACATTCAATTATACGTACACAAAAAGTCAACTGATTATGTTGAACAAAATATAAATTCCTTAATATTCTGTTGGACGACTAAAAAAAAACAATCTTTTATATATGTTTTCTATATATATATGTAATATATGTTTTATATATATGTGTATATTTTAGATTATATGCATATATCTATATATATATATATATATATGTATCTATATATATTATAAAATATAATATCTATTCCTATATATATATATATATATATATAATCTATATTATATATATATATATATATATATATATTATAGATAATATATATTATACATATATAGATATTATAATATTATATATATATATTAAATAATATATATATATATATATAATATATATATATACTGAATATATCTCCTCACATATACACAATATATAACATATATACATATTATATATAGAACATATATTAAAAGATTGTTTTTAGTGGTCAAAAGAATATTAAGGAAATTTATTTTTGTTCAACATAATCATTTACTTTTTGTTGTAATATAATTGAATGTGGAAGGCATTAAACTCATGAATTCCTTTTTAGTGGTAATTACTAGCAATTATTAAAGTAACATATTCAAATAAAGGAGTGTGGACGTCTGAACCGATGTCAAATAAATGAAGGAAAAAGTATGATAAGGGCGCTTAGGGCCCGCATTTTCAACTGATTTTCGGTAGTTTCTAAATCAATTATTTGTTTTTAAGATAACTCTGATAACAAAGAATTATGTATATACTGCTTTTCCTATTGTAATATCAGTAAAAGAGTTTGTTTGATAATTTAATACAATTCAAAAATACAAATCAGATTCGTCAACTTTAAGCACAATTCCTTAGGTTAGGGGTGGAGTCAAACCTTTGGCACTCGTAAGACTATGCCAGCAATTGCCTGTCGCGACCTGCCCAGGGAAGTGTTTTTGAATGAAATTAAACAGTCGCTCTTTATTGAATTAAGTAAAGTATGGATTCTGATATCGCAACTGAATGCAAATATTTAGATTCTGTTTTTTCCCCCAGAAATATAATTTTATATGTGGCATTGTTTGTTACAAATATTAGTAGGTTTCTAATTACGCTCTTTTTCATATTTTCATATCTTAATTTCTATTATAGATTGATTATTTTGTTATTATCTTTATGTGCACAGGTTTCTTTGCTCTGTTTTTTTTTATTCACAATCTCCATCTGTTACTCATTTTTTCTTTTGCTTACCTTGGATTGTGCTCCTTCCTTGCCTCGTCCACTCTCTCCTTTTTCTTATTTTACCAAACATTGTACCTCTCCCTTTTCTCATTCTTTTCTTTTCCCCTTTTCTTACTAACGCTCGTTGAAATTGTTATTCTCTTTAACTACAGCCAGCTTGAAAGAAGATTTTCCAGAAAGTAGTGATGCCAAATCAAAGAAGCAAAA
>NW_023643368.1:7500-9267 GCF_015228065.2 Penaeus monodon | reverse complement strand
CCAGATATGAGGTGCTTTTGGGGGCCTAATGCTCCTGATGGCCCCCATTTTCACTGATTTATTTCCTACCATATCGGGCAGGTTTAGTTAATCCAGCTTGGTATTATCCGGTGTAACGGTTTTGGAGAATTTTAGTGGGATTAAGGCATATTATGCAAAGTTTCTATGAAGCTGATAGGTAAACTTCCTTTATGTTAATTAGTCAAATGTATTTGTTAATCATTATTCCCCCAAAATCGGAAGCAAGTAGTTATGCCATCCTGATAGTAGCTGACTAAAAAACGTAAATAGTGGGGTAATATTTTCTGTCTTAGAACTAAACCATAAACTAAAATTTTGAGCAATTAATAACTGTATATATCTTACAGCCTCAAACATGTTACTTTAAGTATGTAAAAAAATTCCCAAAAGATCATTAAAAGAAAATCTAGTAGTTTGATGTTAAGTCTAGTGTGTTTTCATGGTCATCCAGCAAGTCCTAAAACTTGTGCTGCGTTGGATTATGGCAAAAGAGACTACGTAATGGTTACAACCGGCTTAGTTTGGCTTCTTTTATATATTTCTTAATTTTGTTTAATCTCATGTAAACTCACCCCTTTGCCTTATGGATTATAAGTGTGTTAACGAAGAAGGAAACTGAGGAACCCTAAATGTGAAGGTAATGTGTGTACAGTAAAAGAGTCAGTATCAATCATATGCGAAAAATAAAAAATATACCGGTAAGGGTAATTACATCCTTTAACGACTTTAGTTTCACATATCTGGATTTCTTAAAAATTGGTCTCTTTCATTGATGTCCTAGTGCAGATTGCCTGGTGAAAGACCACCTTGAGTCAATGCGAAAAATTTTACAAATGTGGTTGAAGTTACGATTTTCTGTCTTTTACCATATGAAATGATCTTTGCAAACATCTTGCTTTATCTTGCTAGATGAAGTACTTGCAACCCAAGGTGTGATGGGAAGGGCAGGTTGAAAAAAATCTCTGGCTACTGGCATTTAGCTACCACGCCGTGTCATTCCATATGCAGCACAATACATTCAAGTCCGTGATTGTGGGAGCGTCAGGGGAGTAGTTGTCAAGTGCCAATATAACGATGTCTGACCTTTTTTGATGTGATAGGGAAGTCTCATAATTCTTCAGACATTTTGTGGGTACTGCAGTGCTTTCACAATGTATATATTTTTCTCTAATGTTGTTTTTATGCTATTTGGTTGGTTATTATGTGACCTTAAAGGGTATACTAAATGGGAATTGTTTTTATTGTCTAACCCCTAGAGAGGCGTTTTCACCCGGGGCTTCGAGAAATAGGTGTAACGAGGATGAACATCACAAGTCGTCGATTCTCTCTACGGTGAATGTCTTTTTCATGCTGTAAATTTCTCTTTAAACGTGTTAATATCTACGTTACAAAAGTCATACTGGTACATAAAGAGATATTTTCAGAAGTATATCCAGATATATATTACTAGATATTAGTATTACATCGGTGAATATATGCACTTCCAGTACGTGTATATGAACAGCAGATAATTTACGGCAATTGTCAAACGACATTGTCACCTGTGTCAGGATATACAGCATACAGTTTTAAGATGTTTGGGAAATTTAGATTATATTTCTATCAATTCTCAAACACCCAAACAAAAAAAACCATGTAACCTTCTTGACTAAAAGTGATTAAAATTACTGTCTCAATATTCAAGATACATTTTTGATTCCTTGAGAAGTGAATTCTCTCTGATTATGGTTAGTTCAGTCAAAATAT
>NW_023643367.1:7500-9268 GCF_015228065.2 Penaeus monodon | reverse complement strand
ATATATATAATATATATATATATAAATGTATATATATATATATATATATATATATATATAATATATATATATTTATATATATATTAATATATATATATATATATATATATAATGTGTGTATGTATATTATGTGTATATATATTATAAATATATATATATATATATATATATATATATATATATATATATATATATGATATATATATAATCTTCTTCTTTTAACGGTAGGTTCATGTCTGAGCCGCCGTGGTCACAGCATGATACTTAATTGTAGTTTTTCATGTTGTGATGCTCTTGGAGTGAGTACGTGGTAGGGTCCCCAGTTCCTTAGGTAATCATTCTCTCTATTTATCCGGGCTTGGGACAGGCACTTGACCGGGATCTCGTACCCCATCATCTCCCGCCTGGGACTGGTAGGTGAGCTTGCATTCCTGCAACTCATCAACAGGTCCTGGGAAACTTCCACTCTACCCCAGAGCTGGAAGAGGGCTACCATAGTTCCCATCCCTAAACCAAAGGAGCCGGGGAAGTACCGCCCCATCTCTCTCCTCAGCTGTCTGGCCAAGACTGCCGAGAGGATGGTACTGAACCGGCTCCAATGGAAAATGGGAGCCCCACACGAACACCTCCACGGGTTCACCAGGGGCATGAGCACAGCGCACAGCATAGCCACGCTCTTGAGCACAATAAACACGGGCGCATCTGTGGCAGTATTCCTGACCTGGAGAAGGCTTTCGAATTGGCAAGTCCTCTTGCCATTCAGGAGAGCCTGATCCAAAAAGGAATCAGAGGTAAGCTCTTGGCTTGGATAGGTGACTACTTTACGAATAGAACAGCCAGAGTCAAATTCCAAGGTCACCTATCACAGCACATGCCACTAGAAAATGGAACGCCATAGGGGTGGGTTCTCAGTCCAGCCCTTTTTAACACACTAATGTCCTGTATCCTCAACATAAACCTCCCAGTGGGTGCAAGATCATCTCCTATGCAGACGATCTTGCTATCATCTCCACTGGAGCACACTGCCTAAACAAAGCCCAGCGTTGTCTGGACTTGGTATCCGAGGAGTGTTGCAGGACAGGACTAAAGATCTCTGCAGCCAAATCCAAGGCCATGGCTTTGAGACAGAGAGTTCAAGGCACAAGTCTGAAAATCCAGGGAATGGACTTGGAGTGGGTTCAGGAATACCTGTACCTTGGGGAAGGATAGACCGGACCCTCTCCTTCCGCCAGGAGGTCCAGTACCTGCTTGACCGAACAAAGGCAAGACTGTCTGTCATGAGAGTAATGAGTGGAAGACGCATAGGGGCCAGACACAGAGTACTAAGATCATTCTACGTACATGCTGTCAGGCCCATTGTAGACTATGCCTCCCTCGCTCTGATTGGCATCAAGAGAAAATATAAAGACCGATTGGAGACAGTCCAAAACGAAGCCGCCAGGGTCATTCTGGGTGCCCCAAGGTGGGCGAAGGTCCTCAACCTCCTAGTGGAGACAAACCTTCTCCCCTTGGCCTCACGAATTGATCTAACGGCAGCCCAATTCTTATCAAAAGGTCATCCAGGCTCCCAGGAACACAAGCCTAAGACACAAAATAGTCAGACGCCTAGAACAAGATAACGAGCTGTTTGCAAAACAACTCTGGCTGTCTCACACAGCCAGGGTGCTAATACGCCATCAGCTCAAAGAACCACTACTGGCCAAGGGCATGGACTCCCCACACCCTGACTTTGTCGAAGCTCCGCCGTGGGCACAAACCTCGATAGAGT
>NW_023643367.1:0-2500 GCF_015228065.2 Penaeus monodon | reverse complement strand
AGGCTGACGAGCGTATCATTGTATTGAGACTGAAGCATGCTTTGGCTTTGTCTCTTATTACTGCGTACGCTCCTACCAATGTTTTATTTTAAATTGACGAGAAGCAGGCGTTCTGCACCAAGCTCACATTTGTAGCAGATTGATGTCCCCGGCAAGACATTTGCATTATACTATCGGTAGCAGAAGCAAGAACAGCCTCCTTCTCCAAGAATTTATGAGATCCCAGAGAATGAAAATATCTGGACATGGTATAGTGATATGGGTACTACGTCCAAGCAGAACGACCACTTCCTTGTCTAGAGGATCTTCCAGAACTACAGGATTTATCGGAGTGCCGAGTTCTGTAGACCTGACCATAGACTGGTTGTGGTTATCTTTGGATCCACTTCAAAAACCCTAGTCTCTCCAGTGGCCACCCCAGGGTGTTTCACTTGGACAAATTGAGGGAGGAGTGTGCCCGGAGGTTTCCTAAAGCAGCCTTTGTTCAGTTCACAAAGCACACAAACCTGATAAACCCAGTAGCGTGTGGGATTCCTTTAAGCGTTAAAACACTCAATTCAGTCAGGAAACTATTGGCTAATGCCCAAGGGCAAGGCAGAATTTCATCTCACTGGAGGTATTGGAGATCACAGATGCATGTCGTGTTGCTCAGGATCTGCGCCGTTCCTTGGTGCACAGGGCTCGGCCACTGCTGAGAAAGGAAAGGGAACAGTTCATCAGGAACCTTCCTGAGGAGATTAAAGGCCATTTCTTGATAAATGACCTTCATCCTGTCTACCAAGCCCTAAGAAAAACTGAACTCCAAGCCCTCCTCGCAGATGACTGCAGTCTGCTCACTGATGGACAAATCATCTCATATCATGTTGGAGTTCGTGAATGTTGGCCTGAGTGTTTTGAACAGCTGTACTAGGTAGACCCTCCAACAGTTAGTCTGGACGCAAGCAGTGTCATAATCCCTGTGCTGGAACCACCCATCAGCTATTAACCTACTACCCTAACTGAGATTAGGGAGGCGATCTCTGTGATGAAGGGTGGGAGCTGCAGGCATATGTAAGATCCCTGCCTAACTGCTAAAGGCTGGGGGTGAACCTATGGCAAGGGGCTTAAATACGCTCCTGGATACCATATAGCAGCCCGTTCCTTTTCCCGGCCCTGATGTGGGGTGTGGTATCCCTCTCTAGAAAGGGAATAAGGATCGATGGGACTGTAGCAACTACCGTTGTACCAGATTCCCTCAGTATATCAAGCAAGTTTTTCGCTCACAGTTTTTTAACAGGGGTCCAGGACCCCCTACTAAGGTACCCGAAACTGGAGTAAGTCTACAGCAGACCGCATCCCTAGCGCTTCGAGTCATTGTGGAACGCCGTCGTGAGTTCGGGCGTGGAAAACTTACAGCCTACATCGACCTCAAGGTGTTTGACTCGATGCATCGCGAACACACACACCCACACCCCACACCCACAACCCCCACCCACACCCACACCCACACACACACACACATGCACACACACACACACACACACACATACACAACACATACACATACACAAACACACACACACACACCACACACAAACACACACACACACACACACACATACACATACACATACATACATATATATATATATATATATATATATATATATATATGTGTGTGTGGTGTGTGGTGTGGTGTGTGTGTTTATATACATTTATGTGTATTATATAATATATATATATGTACATATAAGATATATATGTATTTGTATATATATATATATATATATATATATTATATATATATATACACACACACATATATATATATACAATATATATATATATATGTGTGTGTGTGTGTGTGTGTGTGTGTGTGTGTGTGTGTGTGTGTGCAATTTTAAAATATATTATATATATAATATATTTTAATATATTATACATATATGGGGCCGCCGCGGCAGAAGGGTACTAAGCGCCCAAAAAACATTTTTTGCGAGAAAACGAGGTTAAAAATTTTTGGGTTTTTCAGAAATTGTTTAAAAGCTGTACAAGAGAGCTAGAGTAAAGTATTACACACCAAATGAAAACCCCGAAAAAACACCTATAAACATGATCAAAGCAGAGGAAATCACATTTATTATCTATAATGACCCATCGAGTCACTAAGGAAAAAAATACCCTTGTAAACAATGGGATTTGGACCGTATGGGATATTGGAATAAAAATAATATACCATAATGTAGAGCGGGGGCCAGAAGCAGCTGATGAGAAAGAAAACGCCATTTTGCCTCAGTCCCACTTATTAACCTACCGCGGCAGACCTCATATATATATATATATATATATATATATATATATATATATTTATATATATATTATATATATATATTATATATATATATATATATATATATATATATATATATATGTACCGCGTTGCCTCTCCTCTCTCTCTTTTATACTCCCCCCCCCGCCTCTCTCTTTCTTCTTCAGACCCGAAGAAGGAATCCAGGTGGAT
>NW_023643366.1:0-9269 GCF_015228065.2 Penaeus monodon | reverse complement strand
ATTATATATATATATATATAGTTATAATATATATATATAATATATATAATATAAAACACACAATAAGTTTTTTTTTTTTTCCCTTTAAATCTTGCCCCCTTTTTTTTGTGTTGTTCTTCACCCATCAAATCGTGTTTTGTGATGGCATTGATACTGGGAGGTTCTAATGAAAACTAGGTCGTCTGAAAAACCTTTAGTTGTGACGCTTGGGGGAAAAAAAATTGAGAAAACCCGGGGGAAAAAAGCAAGGTCTGGAAAGGCACCAACATCACAAAGAGGTTAGAAGCCTTATTGAGTTAAACGAGAAAAAGACAGTCGTGGGTCGTTTTAAATGCCTTGGATCATTGTTTTGTGAAGTGACTTGAAAAAGGATTTAAAAGATGCGTGGAAAAAAAAAAAAAAAAAAAAAAAAAAAAAAAAAAAAAAAAAAAAAAAAAAAAAAAAAAAAAAAAAAAATTATTTTAATATATTATATATATTATATATATATATTTTGTGTTGGTTGTGTGTTTTGTGTGTGTGTGTGGTTTTGTGTGTAGATATATAATATATCTATGTTAAATATGTTGTATAAATATACATACAACCATATAAAAATATAATATTATATATTTAATATATATTTAATTATTATATATTTTTATTATATATATACGTATTTTAAAAGGATTCGGAATTCCTTGAGGCCCCGGGAAACACCGAAATTTTTTTCCAAGGTGATTTCAATGACGTCACGTTAGCACATTATGCAAAATCACTTACGTTCCACGTTCGTACCATGTTTTGTATGTTTTAATGATGTATTATAAACACTGTATGTATATTGATTTTAGGGAGATGACTATTTACTTCTCGTTTAAAAAATCTGAATTGCTTTAAAAAAAAATATTTAAACAAAATATATATTTTCAGTGTGAATTCCTCAGTTAGAACCACTTATTTTTTCCTCCATGGGATCCTTCCTTTTAATAAAAAGTTTTCCTAAATACAAGTAAAAATGTAACGCAATTTTTCCCAAAATGATTTTTTTTCCCGGGTTTTGGGGTTATTTTTTATCAAACGATTTTTAGGAAAGAAAATAAAAAAAGTTAAATTCACCGCAATCTGGACAATGTGGCAGTTGCATGTGGGCTGGGTCTTAATAGTTGTTTTAAAATTCCCGGGCAAGTCTCACAGTTCCAGAGGGGGGTAGGTTGTTTCCGTTCAGCCCCAACAGAATGGGGTGCTAGTGAACTTTTAATTTAACCGAAACAATGGGACTTCTCTTTATCATTATTGTGTACAATCTACAATAAAATTAATTTGTGAAAATAAAGAAAAAGGCTATTGAGTATTATGTAAGTAGGATGTGAGTGAATTTTGAGAACTGTCAAATGGAAGGGACCATCATTTTATAATCATTTACTCTTGTCTTTTGCTTTAGGAATACAAAGCAATAATAAATCTTCGCATCTACGTGGTATCCTAACGTCTACCTTTTTGTAGGTTCAAGGTTACAATCATGAAGACTGTACTGTTAGTCTCCGCGCTGGGCCTCTGGGCGGGGGTCGCCTCCCAGTGCCTCTCCAGGAACGACAACCAGGTTCCTCCCAGCCAGCCGGACCTCAACCACATCCTGCCCTTCAGCATCGGCCTCTTCAAGGAAGTCGTTTCCTCGTCTGGAAACTTCTTCTTCTCGCCCTACAGTATCTGGACCGCCCTCGTGCTCACCTATTTCGGCGCCGAGACCCGCACGAAGACCCAGATGGAGCAGGTTCTTAAAACTGACAAACAAAGAGGAGACCTTCGCGCTGTCCCAAAGTTTTGGAATGATGGGTAAAAAAACCCGCACCATTTTTTAAAGGGCCTTACATAACATGAATCAGTGTAATTTTTAATGTAAAACTTAACGAAAACATAAACCCCACTAATACAAATCTAAAGATAGGTCCCCTCAAAACTTCTTCATAATGAAAACCTTTTGACTCTAACACTTTGCAATACCAAGTTTTAAATATTTTTTAAAAAAAAATTTTGATAATATCCTTAAGTTTCTTCGGGCCAAAAAAACAGGTCGCAGAGAAAAACAAAAAACTATACCCTCAAAAAACCCCTAAAACTTCATAAAAGGAAGGCTTCTCGTCCGCCCTTGCATAAACGGGGTTGCCACGGGTTCAACGACTAAACTTTAGTATGGTATTTTATAAAACATTATGAAAAAATTTGGGGTAGGGTGGTATGTATGTATGATATATAAATATATATTTATACTTAATATACAAAACATACTTTTTAATATATAAAAATATGTATATTTTGTGTATTATACAAAAAATTGTACACACACACACCCCACAACACACACACAACACACAACACACAAACACCCACACACACCCCAAAACACATAAAAATTTATATAAGGGATATTTAATATTATTATATATATATTAATTATATAAAATTATAAAATTATCTTTTGTGGGGTTAGGTATGTATGCGTGTATAATACACCCCTTTTTTATATAAAATCCATGTATATATAAAATATATATAAAAATATATATTTTAATATATATTTTATATATTTTATATATATATTAATTTATATATTATGCTGTATACCATAGATGCGTATAAACACGCACAAACACATAAACACACCCCACACAAAAAACAACACACACACCCCCACACAACACACCACAACACCCCACACACACACACCCCCACACAAAATATAAAATATATATATATATTTTTTTATATTTATAATATATAAAATAAAAATATTTTTAAAAATTTTATATAACATATATATTATAATATTTAAAATAATATATATTATATTTTAGGGTTGTGGGGTGGGGTGTGTGTGTGGTGTGTGTGTGTGTGTGTGGTGTGTGTGTGTGTGTGGTGTGTGTTTAATAATAAAAATATATATATATATATATATATATATATATATATATTTTATATGATATATATATATAACATAAAATATAATTTATAAAATATATAATAAATTTAATATCCCCCATCCATATATATATTATATATATATATAGTATATATACATATATTATATAATATATATTATATATATATATATATATGTTTGTACATAATAAGGCAAAACCCACACAGACCACACACCCCACACACACACACACCACACACACACTCACACACACCCACACACACACAAAACACCAAGCATATATATATTATATATATCTATATATAAAATATATATTATATATATATGTAGGGATACATATATAATGTATCCAAATATATATCACATCCCTACCCCACACAAACACCAACACAAAACACCCCCCACCCACCACACAACACACCACACCCACACACACCACACACAACAAAAACATCCAAAACACAAAACGCACACACAAAACCACCACACACAACCCCCAACACCACACACAAAACACCCCACACACACACACCACAAAATTATATAAAATATTTTATGTATATATATATATATTTTATTTTATAATATAATAAAATTATATATATATAAAATTTTTCTCACTT
Organism: Penaeus monodon; assembly: GCF_015228065.2. Taxonomy (NCBI): domain Eukaryota; kingdom Metazoa; phylum Arthropoda; class Malacostraca; order Decapoda; family Penaeidae; genus Penaeus; species Penaeus monodon. The sequence continues at coordinate 5,726 of NW_023643366.1, read as the reverse complement.
TGTCCCTAGGGGGGGTTCGCCGTTTGAATGACCCTTCTTAAAATTTCCTGTTGTTACCCAGCGCTGCTTTTATATTCTGCCCCCTTTAGATCTTTTTTTATACAATCTTTCCTTTCTTGTTTTAGGTTTTCCCCTCTTTTCTGTCTCCTTTATTTTCCTTTCCCAAAGACTTCTTTTCCCACGTGACCTTTCCCCACCCTCTTCTTAAAAAATTTCCACTACTTCCGTGTACCTCGATGTATTTTTGTTTTTTTTCCCTATTTTCCATGTGACCCCAAACCCACCCATTCATCTTATTCAGCTACGTCCAACTTCTTTTCTTCAAAATTCCTTCACGGTGCGCTTCTGGCCGTAATTTAAGGCGGGTTTTGACTAGGGGCCCTTAAATTCCCTTTAAACCTTGATTTTAAAATTGGGACCCCCTATCCCCACAACACTCCTGACATTTTTTCCCCAAAATTTTTCCCACCACTCAAATTTCTGAAATTTAAAATTCCCTTATCTTTTCCCGGGCCGTTTCTTCTACCATTAAACCCTGATATTTAAAGGTTCAAAACTTTTTCAATTCCTCCCCCAACCTAGCTTTTTTGGGGGTTATTTGGTCACTACCCTTTATCGGGGGAAAATTTTGGGTTTTGGGACCTGCTTATTCTTTTTCCCTTTCCGCTTTCAAAAACCCCAAACCCTCCATTTTTTTTTTTTTCCCTTTCTAGAAATTTTTTATACTTTCCCACTAGCACAAAATTCATCGGGCGTACATTTAAGGGCACCAGGTTTTTCTTCTTTTTACATTTTCCGTGATCATCAAACCTATATTGAAACGCAGGGGGGTTAAGTGCCGTTTCCGGGGGTTTGTAAGCCGCCCTTTTTACTTCGAATTTTCCCCCGCCCTTCCCAAACTGTCCCTCCAAAATTTCTCTTTTGTCACGTCCTTATAGCATTCCTGCTTTCCCTCCATTTTTTTCTTGTAATCCTCGCTCTCGTAACCCCCCTCCAGACTTCTTGGCGTGGTATTTCGGTCGTAACCCTTATCAAACCCGATAAAAGGCCCCATATGTATCACTTTTGTTTCTCCTGGTTTTTTTCCAGGGTTTGCCTAAGAGAAAACAACCGCCCAACTGTTCTGTTTCCCTTTTCATAAAACCTTTGGGCTGTCGGCCAGTGCGCACACTTGTCAAATTCCCCCGGGGCCCAATAATCCTTTCCAGTAGTTAAAAAGAATGAGACATAAAAACTTAATACCCCGATGTTTCACAAAATCTGAAAAACCCCCTTTCCCCTTTTAATTGGGACAAAGTTTCTTTCTCTCCACTTTTTTGGTTTTTATTCTTTCATCATCCCTGCAAGATGTCAAAATCCCTTTTCCCCCAAAACTTTCCCCCCGTGATCCTTCCATACTTTCCCCTGGTATGTCATCGGGGCCCGGGCTTTTTCCGTTCTTCCCTCTTCTTTTAAATAAAAGCATTTTACCTCTTTTCTAGTTATTTCCGTTACTTCTTGAATTTATTTTGGCTCTCCATCTCCTCTCAGATACTTCATTTTCCCCATTTAGCAGCTTTTTTAAAAATCTGTTTCCCTTTATCAATATATCTTTTTTTTCCCCAGCACATTCCCTCATCTGCCGATTGTATTAAATTTTTTTTGTAAATATTTTTTTTACTATTGACAACTTTAATATTTTTTGCCCGTCCTTTAGTGTCTAAATTTTTCATACATATGGCCGTATGTTTTTTGATTTTGCAACGGCAACTGCTTTCTTAGCTTCCCTTTCCCAAAACTGTTTATAGGGTGCTCGTCCTTTTTTAGTTTTTCTTTCTTCCCTTTTTTTTTTGGCTTTCTTTTTAGCTCTTTACCTTTTTTTGACTTCTTCATTAAACCACCAAAATTTTCCCTTTTTTTCCCAAACCTTTCCACTATCTCATTCAGTATTACCTTTTCCGCTCTTAATATAAAACTTTTGATCATTCCCCCAGGTGTTCACACTACCATATCGTGGCTCAGCTCTCTTAGAATTCGGGGCTTTGAACTCTTGTTGTAAAAACATTTTCCTTTTGTTTAAGCCATTTTTTTCCTTTTTGAGTTGTAGTTTTCCTTTTCTGCTTCTGCAGACAAAAAACTATGTTTAAAATCAAAAACAACCCAAACGGTGCTGCTCCATAATTTTTCCCGGTATTACTTTAAAAGTTTTTAATTTCCCCCCAAAGTTTCTTTTCGATATAAAAGGAAAACCCCAAATTACTTCTCTATCCCCACTTTCGTAAGTAATAAGATGGGTTATTTCTCTTACGGGAAATTTGGGGATTTTCCCCATTATCATACCCAAGGGGTAAAGCTAGGCCCTTTTTCCTTTTTGTCCGTCCTCATCACCAATTTCACATACATATGAGTTTAGAATGAATATCTTTTACAATACCAAGGGGAGGGATTTGACCGGTTTCGTGTGGTGTTGTGTTTTATATGTGTGTGTTTTGTTTTGTGTGTCTGTTTTGTGTGTGTGTTTGGGGGTTTTGTGTTTTTGTGTGATATAATATATTATATATTATATATATATATATATAATATAAATATAATAATATATATGTATATATATATATAAAAATTTTTTTATATAATTACCTATATAAAATATATAATATATATATATATATTATATATATATAAAATATATAAAAATATTATATTTTTCATATATATATATATATTTATATAAAATCTATATATTATATAAAATCTAAAAAAATTTTTTATAATATATATATAATTTTAATATAAAAAAATTTTTATATAATACAAAATAATACAATATTATATATATTATTTTATATCATATAATTACATATAAAATAAAATAAAAATATATATTATATTTTATAATTTTGTAGGTATGTGTTTGGGGGTGGGGTGTGTGTTGGTGTGTGTGTGTGTGTGTGTGTGTGTGGGTGTGTGTTTTTCATTTTTTTAATTTTTTTGTTTTACAAAAATTAGATTGCTAAGAAGGGAACAACTTTAAATTGATTTCGTCCCAACCCAGCCTGCCGTGGGGGCCGAGGTTTATCAACTCCTTTGTCAAGAACGCCCCAGAGGGGGAAACCCAAAAAGGCAGTGAAACCGGGCTTCCTCAGCCGGTTAGAATGCTGATTGTCAACGGGCCCTTTTAATTCAAGGGCCCGTGGGGGCAACCCGTTCAGAGTAGCAGAAAACCTCCCCAAAGGGTGAGTTTTTCAAAGAAACCCCCAAAGCAAGTGTCTATGGTCGATTATGATGACACAAAAAGGGCCTATTTTAGGAAAAGGTAAGGGGGAGGGATCTGGTTGTGGGTTTTTAGTTTGCCGTTTTATTATTTCAGTGTTCTCCCCTGTAAGGGTTTTTTTGTTGGGTGTGTGTTGTGTTTTGTGTATGTGTTTGTGGTGTGTGTGTGGTGGGGTGTGTGTGTGTGTGTGTGTGTGGTTTGTGTGTGGGGGGGGTGTGTGTGTGTGTGTTTGTTGGTTTGTGGTGTGGGTGAGTGGAGTGTGTGAGTGTGTGTCTTATCCATTGGTGCATGTTTTTTGGAAAGTTGCTGCTTGCTGATGATTTTTGAGTTTTTGGGAATGCTGTGTTTTTTGGGCTTCCCAAACCTTTTAATAACGAATTTCCCATCTTGCCGTTTAAAATTCCTTTTCCTCTTTTTTAAAAACCACAACAAAAGAATTATCCTTCCCCCTGCAGGCGTCTCGGAGGAGCGGACCCCGAGGGGGGGAGCTGCCGTACCGCGGAGGCGCCGCGTGCTGTTCGTGCCCCTCCCGCGGACAGACGGCCCGGAGACGAGCTCGACGGAGCTCCAGCGCCTCACCCCCCCCTCGCCTCCCCGTCAAAATTTAAAAAGCAGTGAAAATTTAAACCCTGCAAATTTCAAATTCGAGAAGGGTCTCTCGCGAGCTCAAAGAGGTGAGTGAAGGCTTGTTTAGCGGGTCGTAATGGTCTTTCGGCGTGGTAGAACTTTGCAGTTCCTGTGGGAAAATAACGATTCCTTTTTTCTCTTTATAGTATAAGTTTGGTCCCATTCATTTAAATTTTTTCTTCATTAGCCTGCAAAATAACAATAAAAAAATGATGGGTAAATGAAAAAACCCGGGTATTTTGCCCTTTACTTTTTTCCCTTTTCTGAGACATTGATACTTAAAACTAACCTTAACAGTGATTAAAAAATAATTATAAACCTTCCTTCTGCTTTTGCTCACTCTTACTCCTTCCTCAGGCTTTAAAACGTGGGGACGCGATGGTTTTCGACGAGGCCGACCTCTGTCCTTTGGCAAAACATTGTGGGGACCCAGGTCGTCACAGGCCTGATAGAGGTAAGAGGAAGGGCAAGGCCCCCGGCAGTCACGGAGTGGGGACGAACCCCGGGCGCCCCGCCATTGTAATGAAAAGGCCCCTTTTTTGTTCTTTTATTCGAGACAAGTTGTAATAATATCCGTTCATAGGGGTTTTCCGGGAACCTAGCCCTAGCCTCTGGTGTCTGATACCCCCCTTTTGGGGAGTGTGGTGTTGTGGTGTGTGGGGTGTTGTGTGTGTGTGTGTGTGTGTGTGTGTGTTGTGTTGTGTTGTGGTGGTGTGTGTGTGATTAGAAGAAATTGTTGTATTTTTTTTTTTATTGAAAACATGTTTTCTGTGTGAAAATACCTTTGTTACCAAATTTGTTTCGTGTTTTGGTAGGTCCCCTTTCGAACCCCCCGTTGTTTATATAATATATATATATATAAAAATAAAAATTTTAAATATATAAATAATATATATATATTTATATATAATAGATATAAAAATTTTTAAATATATAAAAAAAATTTTTTTTTAAAAAAAAAAAAAAAAAAAAAAAAGATATATAAAATTATATAAAAAAATAAAAAAAAAAGATATATAATATATATATTATATATATATATATATTAATAAAAAATATATAATAAAAAAATTTTTTTTTTTTCTTTTTTTTTTTTTTTTTTTTTTTTTTTTTTTTTTAAATAAATTTTTTTAAATATATTTATAAAAAAAATATATATAATTAATTTTTATTAATTTATAAAAAAATTATATATATAAAAAAAAGGGATAAAAAAAAAAAAAAAAAAAGAACGGGGGGTTAAAAAGGGGACGCTACCGATACGAAAAAATTTGGGAAAAAAGAGTATTTTCAACAAAAAAACTTTTTCAGTAAAAAAAACAAAATACAACAGGTTTACATTAAAATCCACACACAAACACCAACACACACACACACACACACACCACACACACACACACACACCCACAAAAACACACACACACACACACACTCACACACAGGGTATCTGTAAACCACCGAGCGCTTATGGGAGGTTCCCGGAAAACCCCAGAACGGGGATTTTATTAAAAACGTTGTCTCGAATGAAGAACAAAAAGGGGCCTGTTGCAGTTGACAATGGCGGGGCGGACGCGGATGCATCCCCACACCGTGAGCCGCGGCCTCGACCCTTTCGTTGACCCTTCACGGTTGTAAAGCACCTCGGTCACCACAAGGGTTTTTCCCAAAGGCGAGAGGTGGGCCCGTCGTAAAAGCTCGGGGACCCCCAGCGATTAGAGCCTGAAAAAGGGGGGAAGGGATGGCACAAGCAAAAAGGGAAAGGGTTTATAATTTTTTTTTTAAAGCTGTTAAAGGATTAGATTTAAGTTCAATGCACCCAAAAAAAGGGCAAAAAAGTAAAAGGGCAAAA
>NW_023643365.1:7500-38822 GCF_015228065.2 Penaeus monodon | reverse complement strand
AAAAAAAATTTCTTTTGGATCTACCCAAAGGTATTTTTGCTAGTTTTTTCCCGCTTTTTCATTTTTGGGATTTTTTTTTTTTCCCTTTTTTTTATTATTATGACAAAATTTCCTTTATTATCATCATTATTACCCATGATATCATATATTAACTAACATCATTTTCATATATCCAGCATCATTTCTCATTATTGCATATTATCACATTTTTTGATTTTTATTTTTTATATTTTGAATCCATTTATATATATAATTTACATCTTATAATACAACTACAAAATATATAATACAATAATATACAATAATATTTTATACATTATTTATTCTTATTCAATTAATCTTATTATGTAATTATTACTGTTATAATAATTATTTTACATTATACTAAAAAAAATAAATAATAATATAATAACAATATTAATAACAATATAACATTAGTATTATTATAATTATACTTCATTATTTTTTGTTATTATTACAGTTATAATTATTTTTGAAAATACTATTAATAAAGTAAATAATAATAATATAATATAAAATAATAATATAATAATAATATTTATAAAATAATTAATTATATATATATAATATATATATACAATATAATATATTGAATAATACTAATAATAATAATATAATAATATAATAATCAATGTTATCCAAATTCTCTTATTTCATTTTATCATATTGTATGATTATAGAATTCTGTAATATATCATTATTACCCAATAATTCCAGAATCATCAAATGAATGGAAAAATACTCTTTTGGATTATCTCTATGGTATATTCGTAGATTTGCGATTTTTACTTTTTGGTTTTTTTTTCTTTTAACTTTTTTTAAATTATATTTGGAAATTCCTGTTATATCACATTATTATCAGATTATCCTTTTATCGTTATTCATCATCTTTATACCTTTTCTATTATATCATAATTGCAATTTTATCATCATTATTGCAATTATATCATTATTATTGCATTATTGCTTATAATATATTTTTCATTTATACAATAACACATATCAATAATAACATATAATATACATATACGTTTTTATAATTATTAATTATATTTCATTATATCGTTATTACTGTAAATATATGTTAAAATAATTAACAATAACAAGTTAAAATTTTAAAATAATGATAAAATAATATTATATGTATAACTATTATAAAATTATTTTAAATTATAACAATATATTATTGTATTATTACATTATAATAATTTTCAATAATATAAAATTAGTTATTTATAATAAATAATATATATTAATAAGTATAATATATTTTAATAATAATAATAATAATAATAATTATAATAATATATAATAAAAAATATAATAATAATATGATAATTTAATATTAATAATCATCAATGTTATCCAAATTCTCTTTATTCTAAACTTTTATCATATTATTGTCAGATTAATAGAATTCTGGTAATTATTATCATTATTCCCTAATAATTGCCAGAATATCAAATGAATGAAAAACTAAATTTTGAGTCTACTCTCAAAAGGTATTTGCTAGATTTTGCCGCTTTTTCATTTTGATTTTTTTCTTTTACTTTTTTAATTAATATGGACCAATTCCTGTTATTATCATCATTATTATCAGATTATCATATTTTTATCGTTTTTATCATCATTATCATCATTATCATCTTATCATCAAATCATATCATCATTTTCTTTATTATCATCATTATTGCAATTATTTCATTATTATTGCAATTATTGCATTATTATATATAATTTTCTCTATCTAATAACAATACAAAAATAATAGAAATTTAACATAATATAACATAATAACGTTTTATAATCATTTATTTATATCATTATTAAATTAATATCGTATTATTGTAATTATTACGGTTATTAATAATTATTTTTCAATTATACAACAAAAATAATATAATATAAATAACAATAATAATATTAATAACAATATTATAACAATTAGTATTATTATAAATTATACTTTTATTATTATTATTTTTTTTATTACAGTTAAATTTATTTTTTTGGCAAAAATACTAATAATTAAGTAAAATAAATAATAATAAAAATAATAATAATAAAAATAATAAATAATAATAATAATATAATAATAATATAATATTAATAATTAATAATGATAAAATGATAAATAATGATATGTAATAATATTATAATCATCAAATTTTATCCAAATTCCTTTATTCTCACTTTTACCCTCATTATTGTATGATTAATAGAATTCTGGTAATATTATCATTATTACCCTAAAATTGCCGAAACATCAAATAATGGAAAAAACGTCATTTTGAGTCTACTTTCAAAGCTATATTTCCTAGATTTTGCCGCTTTTCGACTTTGGGATTTTTTTTCTTTAATTTTTTTTCATTAAATAGGACAAATTCCTGTTTATTATCATCATTATTATCATTTATCATCATTATTATCGTTATCAGCATCATTATCATCATTATCATCTTATTCATATTATCAATTCATATTTCAATTATTAATTATTATCATTTTATTGCAATTATTGCATTATATTTTAATTTTACATCTATACAAATACATACAATAATAATAGTAATAACAATAATAATAACAATATAACCTTTTTAAAATCTTATTTATATCATTATTTCAATTAATATCGTTATTACTGTAATTATTACTGTTATAATATATTTTTACAATTATACACCAGTAAAAATATAATAATGATAATAATAACAATAATAATATTAATAACAATATTATAACAATTAGTATTATTATAAATTACTTATTATTATTATTATTGTTATTATTACAGTATAATATATTTTTTGGCAATAATACTAATAATTAAGTAAATAATAATAAAATCTAATACTATAATAATAATATTAATAATAATAATTATAATTATAATAATAATAATAATGATTATTATGATAATAATAACGATAATAGTACTAATATTAGTAAGCATCAATTTATCCAAATTCTCTTTATTCCTCACTTTTATCAGCATTATTGTCCATGATTAATAGAATTCTGGTAATTAATTATCATTTTTACCCTAAATAATTGCAGAATCATCAATAGAATGGAAAAACGTCAATTTTTGAAAGTCCTACTCTCACAGGCTATAATTCGCTAGATTTTGGCCTTCTTTTTCGCTTTTGGGATTTTTTTTCTTTTCACCTTTTTGATTATAGATGGACACAATTCTGTTATTATCATCATTTATTATCATAGATTATCATCTTATTATCGTTATCATCATCATTAATCATCATTATCATCATTATCATCATCGAGTATCATCATTATCATATTACATCAATATTGCAATTATTATCATTATTATTGCCAATTAGTGCAGTTACAAGATATAATTTTAACATCTATACTAATAACACTAAATAATAATAGTAATAACAATAATAATAACAATATAACGTTTTATATAATCATTATTTATAGCATTATTTCAATTAAGATCGTTATTACTGTAATTATTACTGTATATATAGTTATTTTTTACAATTATACTAACCATAAAAATAATCATAATGATAATAAATATCAATAATGATCTTATAACAATTTCATCCCAAGTTTTAGTATTAATTAAATTATGCTTATTATTATTATTATTGTTATTATTACCGTTATAATATATTTTTTGGCAATATACTAATAATTAAAGTAATTAAATTTTAAATAATAATAATATAATATATACTAATATAATAATAATAATACTATGATAAATAATATAATAATAATAATAGCTGATAATAATGATAATACTAACGATAATAGTAATAATATTAATAATCATCAAGTTCTCCCAAATTCTCTTTATTCTCACTTTTACTCATCATTATTGGCAGGATTTAATAAATTCTGGTACTTATTACATTATACCCATAACTAATTGCCAGAATCATCAAATGAAATGAAAAAACGTCATTTTTTGGAAGTCTACTCTCAAAAGGCTATATTTCGCTAGATTTTGCCGCTTTTTCGACTTTTTGGGATTGTTTTTTCTTTAACCTATATTTTATTATTATGGACACAAAAAAAAAATTTTATCCCTGTTATTATCATCATTATTATCACTGATTATCATCAGTATATCGTTATCATCACATTATCATCATTACATCATTATCATCATCATTAAATCTCATTATTGCAATTATTATCATCATTATTGCATTATTATCATTATTATTTTCAATTATGCATTTCAAAAAATTTTTTTGTTTTTTTTTTTGTATTAAGTTTACATCTATACTAATAACACTACAATAATACTAGTAATACCATATAATAAATAACAATATAAAATAACGTTTTATAATCTTATTTATATCATTATTCATTAAATAGTCGTATTTTACTTAATTATTACTGTTATAATATTATTTTTACAATTATACTACCAGTAAAAATAATAATAATGATAATAATATAAATAATAATATTAATAACAATATCATACAGTTAGTATTAATTATAATTATGCTTATTATTATTATTTTGTTATTATTACAGTTTCTAATATATTTTTGGCAATAAACTTAATTAAAGTAATATAATAATATATATAAAATACTAATATAAAATAATGAATAAAATAATATAATAATATAACAATAATAATGAATAATAATGATAATAGATAACGATCATAGTACTAATAATGACTAATCATCAAATGTTTATCCCAATTCCTCTTTAGTTCTCCTTTTATCATCATTATTGTCCTGATTAAAGAAATTTCTGGTAATTTTTTATCATTATACCCCTAATAATTGCCAGAAATCATCAAATGAATGGAAAAAACTGTCATTTTGAAGTCTACTCACTCAAAAGGCTATATTCGCTTAGATTTTGCCGCATTTTCGACTTTTGGATTTTTTTTTTTCTTTGACCTTTTTTTAATTATAATGGACGACTAATTCCCCTGTTTATTATCATCATTATTATAATGATTATCATCATTATTAGCTTAATCATCATCAATTTACATCATTATCATCATTATCATCATCATTATCATCAGTATGCCATTATACATCATTTTGCAATTATTATCCATTATTATTGCAATTATTGCAGTTACAATATATAATTTTATACTCTTACTAATAAACACTACAATATAATAAAGTAAAGCAATAATGAATAACAATAATAACGTTTTTTATAATCATTATTTATATCGTTATTTCAATATATATCGTTATTACTGTAATTATTACCTGTTATAATAATTATTTTTACATCCTACCAGTAAAAATAAGAATAATGATAATAATATCAATAATAATATCAGTAACAATATCATAACAGTTAGGATTATTATCAATTAAGGCTTATTATTATTATTATTGTTAATTATTACAGTTATCTATTATTTTTGGCAATAATACAATATTAAGTTAATAATAATAATAATAATAATAATAATAATAAATAATAATAATAAATAATAACTAAAATTATTAATAATAATAATAAGATAATAATGATACTAATAACATAAAATAGTAAATAATAATTTACTAATCATCAAATGTTCTCCAATTCCTCTTTATTTCTCGACTTTTATCATCATTATTGGCAAATGATTAACTAGAATTCTGGTAATTATTTCATTATTCCCTATAATTGCAGAATCATCCAAATGATGGAAAAAACGTCATTTTGAAGTCTACTCTCAAATGGCCTATTTCGCTAGATTTTGCCGCTTTTTTCGGCACTCGTTTTGGGATTTTTTTTTCTTTATACCTTTTTTTTATTATATATGGACACGATTCCTGTTATTAGTTCATCCATTATTATCATGATTATATCATTATTATCGTTATCATCATCATTATCATCATTATCAATCATTATCATCATCATTATCATCATTTTGAAATTATTAATCATCATTATTGCAAATTATTATCATTATTATTGCAAGTTATTGCAGTACAATATATAATTTTACTCTATACTAATAACACTACAATAATAGTAGTAAATAACAATATAATAACAATAATAACGTTTTTATAATCATTATTTATATTCATTATTCAATTACAATATCGTTATTACTGTAGATTATTGACTGGTATAATAATTATTTTTACAGTTTTTAATTTACTACCAGTAAAATATCATAATGAATAATAATATCAATAATGTATTAATAACAATATCAATAACATTAGTATTATTATAATTATGCTTATTATTATATTTATTGTTATTATTACAGTATACTATATTTTTTTGGCATAATACTATAATAAAGTAATAATAATAATAATAATAATAATAATAATAATAATAATAAAATAATAATAATGATAATAATAATAATAACTAATAATACGATAATAATGATATAATAACGTGATATATAATAATCTTAATAATCATCAATGTGTCTCCAATTCTCTTATTCGTCACTTGTATCATCATTATTGTCATGATTACATATAATTCCTGGTATTATTATCATTATTACCTAATAATTGCAAGAATCATCAATGAATGGATAAAAACGTCATTTTGAAGTCCTAATCTCCAAAAGTCTATATTTCGATAGAATTTTGCCGCGTTTTTTCCGACTTTTGGGATATTTTTTCTTTTTACCTTTTTTTATTATATATGGACACAATTCATGTTATTATCACATTATACATGATTATCATCATTATTAATCGTTATCATCATCATTATCATCATTATCAGCATTTCATCATCATTATCATTCAATATTTCAAATTACTTATCATCATTATTGCAATTATTATCATTATTAGTGCAATTATTGCAAGTACATATATAATTTTTACACTATACTAATAACACTACAATAATAATATAAATACAATAATATAACATAATAACGTATTTTTATAATCATTATTTATATCATTATTTTCAATAATAACGTTTTACTGTAATTTTAATTACTGTATAATATTATTTTTACAATTATACTACCAGTAAAAATAATAATAATGATAATAATATCATAATAATCTTAATAACAATATCATAACAGTTAGTATCTTATAATTAATGCTTATTATTATTATTATTGTTATTAATTATTACAGTATACTAAAATTTTTTGGCAATAATACTAATATTAAAGTACTAATAATAATAATAATAATACTTAATAATAAAATAATAATAATAATAATAATATAATAATAATAATACTCATGAAGAAATAATGATAATAATAATCGATAATATCTAATATTTAATAATCATCATTTATATCCAATTTCTCTTATTCTCACTTTATCATCATTATTGTCATGAATTATAGAATTCTGGTAATTAATTATCATTATTACCCAATAATTTGCCAATATCACAATGAATGGACAAAACGTCATTTTTGAAGTCTAGCTCTCAAAAGGCTATATTTCGCTGATTTTGCGCATTTTCGACTTTTGGATTTTTTTTCTTTCCTTTTTTTTTTATTATATATGGACACAATTTCCCTGTTATTATCATCATTATTATCATGATTATCATCATTATTATCGTTTATCATCATCGATTATCAGCCTTATCATCATTAATCCCATCATTATCATCATTATTGCAATTATTTATCATCATTATTGCAACATTTTATCATTATTATTGCAATTATGCAGTTACAATATATAATTTTTACATCTATCTAATAAACAACTACAATAATAATATTAAATACAATATAAAACAATAATAACGTTTTTATAAATCATTTATTTATATCGTTATTTCAATTTAATATCGTATTACTGTAATTATTAAGTTATAATAATTATTTTTACAAATTATACTACCATGAAAAATAATAATAATGATAATAATATCAATAATCTATTAAATAACAATTCATAACATTATTATTATTATAATTTGCTTATTTTATTATTATTGTTATTATTACAGTTAAATTATTGTTTTGGCAATAATCTACTAATTAAAGTAATAATAATAATTCATACTAATAATAATACTAATATCATAATATAATAATAATATAATAATCAATAATATACTGATAATAATGATAATAATAACGATAATAGTAATAATATTAATAATCATAATTTCTGCCCAAAATTCTCTTTATTCCTCACTTTTATCATCATTATTGTCCCATGATTAATAGAATTCTGTAATTATTATCATTATTACCCTAATAAGTGCCAGAATCTCAATGAATGGAAAAACGGTCATTTTGAAGTTACTCTCAGAAAAGGCTATATTTTGCTAGATTTTGTCGATTTTACGACTTTTTGGATTTTTTTTTTTCTTTTACCTTATTTTATTATATATGGAAACAATTCCTGTTTATTATCTCATTATTATCATGAGTTAACATCATTATTAGCGTTATCATCATCATTATCATCATTAGCATCATTTCATCATCATTATCATCATTATTGCAATTATTATCAATCATTAATTGCAATTATTATCAGTATTAGTGCAATTATTGCGTTACAAAATAGATAATTTTTACATCTATACTAATAACAACTACAATAATAATAGTAATAACAATAATAATAACAATAATAACGTTTTTTATCATCATTATTTACATCTTATTTTCAATTAATATCGTTATTACTGTAATTATTACTGTTAGATAATAATTAATTTTTACATTATAATACATAAAATAATAAGAATGATACTAATATCCAGAAAATAATATTAATAACAATATCATACAGTTAGTATTATTATATTATGCTTATTATTATATTATTGTTATTATATACAGTTTATAATATATTTTTTGGCAATAATACTAATAATAAAGTTAATATAATATAATAATAATACTATAATATAATAATAATAATAATAATAATAATAATAATCATAATAATAATAATAATAATAATAATAATGGATATATGATAATAATAACGATAATAGTACTATATTAATAATCATCAAATGTGTATCACAAATTCTCTTTATTCTCGAACTTTTATCATCATTATTGTCATGATTAATAGATTCTGGTAAATAATTTCATTTATTACCCTAATAATTGCCAGAATCCATCAATGAATGGAAAAAACGTCATTTTGAAGTCTACTCGACCCCCCCCCCTCAAAAGGCTATATTTTCGCCTAGATTTTGCCGCTTTTTTCACAGGGAACTTTTGGGATTTTTTTCTTTTACCTTTTTTTTTTATTATTATGGCACAATTTCCTTTATTATCATCGTTATTTCATGATTAGCATCATTATTATCGTTCTCAATCATCATTATCCATTATCAGCTTTCATCATCATTATCAATATTATTTGCATTATATCATCATTAGTGCAATTATTATCATTATTAGTGGCATTATTGCAGTTTACAATATATATTGTTACACTATACTAATAACAACTACAATAATATATTAAAACAATAATAATAACAATAATCACGTTTTTATAGATCATTATTTTAATATCTTATTTCCATTAATATCGTTATTACTGTCATTAATTACGGTTATAATAATTATTTTTTACAATTATAAACTGCTACCACAGTAAAAATAATAAGTAATGATAATAATATCAATAAATGAATATTAATAACAAATATCATAACAGTTAGTATTATTATATTCTGCTTATTATTATTTATTATTTGTGATTATTACAGTTATAATTAATTTTTTTTTGGCAATAATTACTAATAATTAAAGTAATAATAATAATAATAATAATAATAATAATAATACTAATAAGTAATACTAATAATCAATAATAATAATAATATGAATATAATGAGAATATAACGATATAGTACTAATTTATAATCACAAATGTTTTATCCAGCATTCTCTTATTCTCACTTTTACATCTTTGTCCATGATTAATAGAATTCTGTAATTAATTATCATTATTACCCTAATATTGGCCGAGAATCATCAAATGATGGAAAAACGTCATTTTGAAGTCTACTCTCAAAGGCGATAATTTCGCTAGATTTTCCGCTTTTTCGACTTTTGGGATTTTTTTTTCCTTTACCTTTTTTTATTATATATGGACCAATTTCCTAGTTATTATCATCATTATTTATCATGATTAGCATCTTAGTATCGTTATCATCTCATATCATCATTAGCATCATCATTATCATCATTCTTGCCAATTATTATCATCATTATTGCAATTAATTACGTATTATTGCAATTATTGCAGTTACAATATAAATTTTACATCTATACTAATAACAACTACATAATAATAGTAATAACCTAATAATAACATATAACGTTTTTAAATCATTATTTATTGTCATTATTTGTCAATTAATGATCGATATTACTGTAATTATTGCTGTTATAATAATTATTTTTATAATTATAACTACCGTACAAATAATAATAATGATAATAATTCAATAATAAATATTAATAACAATATCATACAGTTAGTATTATTATAATATGCCTTATTAATTATTATTATTGTTTATTAACAGTTATATATCTTTTTTGGCAATAATACTAATAATTAAAGTAATAATAATAAATAAATAATATATAATCATAATAATAATAATAATAATAATAATAAAAGAATAATAATAAAATAATAATGATAATAATGATACTAATAACGATAATAGTAATAATATTATATCATCAAATGTTTCTCCAAATTCTCCTTTATTCTTCACTTTTCATCATTATTCTCATTGATTAATTAGAATTCTGGTATATATCATTATTACCCTAATTAATTTGCCAAATCATCTAATGAATGGAAAAAACGTCATTTTGAAGTCTACTCTCAAAAAGGCTATATTCTCTTAGATTTTTGCCGCTTTTTCGCTTTTGGGATTTTTTTTTTCTTTTACTTTTTTTATTATATATGACCATTCTGTTATTATCATCATAGTATCATGATTATCATCCATTATTAATTCGTTATCAATCACATCATTATCATCATTATCATCATTTTATCATCCTCATTATCATCATATTGCAATTATTATCATCATTTATTGCAATTATTAGCATTATTTTGTCAATTTATTGCGTTACAATATATAATTTTTACATCATACTTAATACCACTACAATAATAATAGTCATAACATATAATAACAATACTAAACGTTTTTATAATCATTATTTAATCCTTATTTCCAATTAATATGCGTTATTACTGTATTATTTACTGTTATAATATTAATTTTACAATTATACTATCAGTAAAAATAATAATAATGATAATAATATCAATAATAAGAATTAATAACAATATCATCACAGTTATATTATTATAATTATGCTTATTCTTATTATTTATTGTTATTATTAAGTTTATAATATATTTTTTTTGGCAATAAATACTAATAATTAAAGTAATATAATAATAATAATAATAATAATAATAATATAATAATAATTAAATAATAATGATATTGATATAATAACGATAAATAGTAACTAATAATAATTAATCATCAATGTTATCCAAATTCTCTTTATTCCTCACTTTTATCATCCATTATTGTCAATGTTATAATAATTCTGGTAATTATTATCATTATGACCCTAATAATTGCCAGAATCATCAATTAATGGAAAAAAACGTCATTTTGAAGTCTGCTCTCAAAAGGGCTATATTTCGCTAGATTTTTGCCGCTTTTTCGACTTTTGGTGAATTTTTTTTCTTTACCTTTTTTATTATATCTGGACACCATTCCCTATTATTATCATCATTATTAATATGATTATTATCATTAATTATTGTTATCATCATCATTATCATCATTATCATCCTTATCACTCATTATCAATCATTATTGCAATTAATTATCATCATTATTGCAATTATTATCATTATTATTGCATTATTGCAGTACATAATATAATTTTTACATCTCTACTAATAACATACTACATAATAATAGTAATAAATAATAATAACAATATCACGTTTTTATAATTCATTATTTATATCATGATTTCAATTAATATTCGTTATTACTGTAATTATTACTGTTATAATAATTATTTTTTACAATTAAAATACTTACCAGTAAAAATAATAAGAATGAAATAATATCAATAATAAAATATTATACAATATCATAACTTTATTATTTATTATAATTATCTTATTATTATTTTATTGTTTATTATTACAGTTTCATATATTTTTTTGGCAATATCCTAATAGTTAAAAGTAAATAATAAAATAATCATATACTAATAATAATAATAATAATGATCATAATGTTAATAATAATAATAATAAAAATAATGATAATATGATAATAATCACGATAATAGTAATTTACTAATCATCAAATGTTCTCCAATTCGTCTTTATTCTCACTTTTTATCAGCATTATTGTCATGCTTAATAGATTCTGGGTAAATTTATTATCATATTACCCTAATAATTTGCCAGATCATCAAATGAATGGAAAAACCGTCTTTTGCAGTCTACTCTCAAAAGGGCCTATATTTCGCTAGATTTTGCCCTTTTTTCGACTTTTGGGATGTTTTTTTCTTTTAACTTTTTTTAATTATATATGACAACAATTCCTGGTTATATATCATCATTATTATCATGATTATCATCACTATAATCGTTATCATCATCATTATCATCATTAGCATCATTATCATCATCATTATCATCATTATTGCAATTAATTATCATCATTCCATTGCAATTATTATCATTATTATTGCAGATTATGGCAGTTTACAATATATAATTTACATCTATACTATACAACTCAATATAATAGTCAATAACAATAATAAGAACATAATAACGTTTTTTATAATCTTATTTATATCATTATTTCAATTAATATCGTTATTACTGTAATTATACTGTTATAATAATTATTTTAACAATGTAATACTACCAGTAAACAATAATAATAATGATAATAATATCAATAAAATATTAATAACACTTATCATAACCGTTAGTTAATTAATTATAATTATGCTTATTATATTATTATGTTATTATTACGTGATAATATATTTTTTGGCAATATACTATAATTAAAGTAATAATAATATAAATGAATAATAATATAATAATAATAATAATAATAGTAATAATAATAATAATACTAATAATAATAATAATCATAATATGATATAATGATAATAATAACGATAATAGTACTAATATTAATAATCATCAATGTTGTCCACATTCCTCTTTATTCTCACTTTATCATCATTATTGTCATGATTAATAGAATTCTGGTAATTCTTATCATTATTACCCTATAATTGCCAGAATCATCAAATGAATGGAAATAAAACGTCATTTTGAAGTCTATCTCAAAGCTATATTTCGCTAGATTTTGCCGGGGGTTTTTGCGACTTTTGGCTTTTTTTTCTTTTACCTTTTTTTTATTATTATGGACACAGTCCTCTTATTTTGTCATCATTATTATCATGAATTATCATCATTATTACATCGTTATCATCATCATTGCATCATTATCATCATTAATCATCATCATTATCATCATTATTGCAATTATTATCACATTATTGCAAACTTATTATCATTATTATTGCAATATTGCAGTTTACAATATATATTTTTTACATCTATACTAATAACAACTACAATAATAATAGTATAACAATAATAATAAACATATAACGTTTTTATAATCATTATTATATCATTATTTCAATTAATATGTTATTACTGTAATTATTACTGTTATAATAAATGATTTTTACAATTATACTACAGTAAAAATAATAATAATGATATAATATCAATAATAATATTAATAACAATACATACAGTTCGTCATTATTATTTATGCTTATTTTATTATTATTGTGATTATTACAGTTAAATATAGTTTTTGGCATATTACTTCATAATTAAAGTAATAATAATAATAATAATAATAATAATAATAATAATAATTAATAAATAATAATACTATGATAATAATGATAAAATACTATAATAGTAATATATTAATAAATCATCAATGTTCTCCAAATGCTCTTTAATTCTCACTTTTATCATCATTATGTACATGGATTAATATAATTTCTGGTAATTATTATCATTATTACCCTTATATAAATTGCCAATCATCAAGTGAAATGGAAAAAACGTCATTTGAAGTCTACTCTCAAAGACCTATTTTAAAATTTTTCGCTAGATTTTCCCGCTTTTTTCGACTTTTCGATTTTTTTTCTTTGTACCTTTTTTTATTATATGGAACACAATTCCTGTTATTATCATCATTATTATCATGATTATCATCATTATTATCGTTTATCATCTCATTATCATCATTTCACTCATTATCATCATCATATCATCATTATTGCGATTTTATCATCATTATTGCAATTATTATCTATTATTATTGCAAGTTATTGCAGTTACAATATATAATTTTTCCATCTATACTAATTAACAACTACATAAGAATAGTATAACAATAATGCATAACAGTAATAAAACCGTTTTTATAATCCATTATTAATATCATTATTCATTAATATCGTTATTACTGTAAATTATTACTGTATAATAATTATTTTTACAATTTACTACCAGTAAAAATACTAATAATGAATAATATCAATAATAATATTAATAACAATATCATAACAGTAGTAATTATTTAATTATGCTTAGTATTATTATTATTGTTAATTATTCAGTTAATAATATATTTTTTTGCAATATACTAATAATTAAAGTATAATATAATATAATAATACTAATAATAATAATAACTAATAATAATAATAAAATAATAATAATAATAATAATAATAATAATAATGAGATAATGATAATAAGACGATAATAGTACTAATATTATAATCATCAAAGTTCTCCAAATTCTCTTTTTCTCACTTATCATCATTATTGTTCAATTAATAATTCTGGTAATTATTATCTTATTACCCCTAATAATAATTTGCCAGACTCATCAAATGAATGGAAAAAAACTCATTTTGAAGTCCTACTCTCAAAAGGCTATATTTCGCTAGATTTTGCCGCTTTTCGAACTTTTGGGATTTTTTTTCTTTTACCTTTTTTATTATCTATGGACAACATTCCTGTATTAATCGATTATTTCATGATTATCATCATTTTATCGTTATCATCATCATTATCCTCATTATCTCATTATCATCATCATTATCTCATTAGTTGCAATATTATCATCATTATTGCAATTATTATCATTATTATTGCAATTATTTGCAGTTTACATATATAATTTTACAATCTATACTAATAACACTACAATAATAATAGTAATAACAATAATAGATAACAATAATAACGGTTTTTAATAATCATTTATTTATATTCATTATTTCAATAATACGTTATTACTGTAATGTATACTGGTTTATAATATTTGTACAATTATACTACCAGTAAACAATAATAATAATGATAATAATAATCAATAATAATATTAATCACAATATCATAACAGGTTAGGGTATATATAATTATGCTTATTCTTATTTTATTATTGTTATTAAATTACCAGTTATAATATTTTTTTGGCAATAATACTATAATTAAAGTAATATATATATAATATAATATATAATAATATATACTAATAATATATAATAAATAATATAAATAATAATAATAAATATAATAATAATAATGTAATAAATGATATAATAACGATAATAGTAATAATATTAATATCATCAATGTTTTCTCCAAATTCTCTTTATTCTCACTTTTAGCATCTTATTGTCCATGATTATAGATCGTAAGTTAATTAGCAGTATTACCCTAATACTTGCCGAATCATCAATGAATGGAAAAAACGTCATTTTGAAGTCTACTCTCAAAGGCTATATGCGCTAGATTTGGGCCGCTTTTTCGCTTTTGGGATTTTTTTCTTTTACCTTTTTTTTATTATATATGGACCAATTCCTGTTATTACATCATTATATCATGATTATCATCATTATTATCGTTATCATCATCTTAATCCTCATTAATCATCATTAATCTCATCATTATCATCCATTATTGCAATTATTATCATCATGTATTGCAATTATTATCATTATTCTTGCAATTATTGCGTTTACAATATAATAATTTTTACATCTATACTAATAACAACTCCATATAATAGTAATGTAACAATAATAATAACAAGGAATAGCGTTTTTATAGTCATTAATTTGATCATTATTTCAATTTAATATCGTTATTAATGGTAATTAAATTACGGTTTTATAATAATTATTTGTACAATTTAATACTAACCAGAAAAATAATAATATGATAAATAATCATAATAATACTTAATAAACAATATCATAACATTAGTAATTATTATCATTATGCTTATTATTAATTTTTTTTTTAACAATTTTTTTAAAAAAAAAAATTGTTATTATACGGTTATAAATATATTTTTTGGCAATAATACTAATAATTAAAGTACTATATTATAATAATACTAATAAATATAATAATAATATAATAATAAATGTAATATAATAATAATAATAATATAATGATAATAAATGATAATAATAACGATAATAGTACTATGATAATATCATAATCGTCAAATGTTCTCCAATTCCTCTTATCTCCTTTTCATCATTATTGTCATGAAAAAAAAAAAATTTTTAATAGAATTCTGGTAATTATTATCATTATTACCCTAATAATGTTGCCAGAATCATCAAATGAATGGAAAAGAAACGGCATGTTTGAAGTCTCTCTCAAAGGCTATATTTCGCTAGATTTTGCCGCTTTTGACGAACATTTTGGATTTTTTTCCTTTTACCTTTTTTTTAAATATATATGTACCCAATTCCTGTTTTATCATCAATTATTATCATGATTATCATCATTATTATCTGTTATCATCATCATTATCATCAATTATCATCATTATCCATCTCATTATCATCATTATTGCAATTATTATCATCATTATTGCAATTGAATTATCATTATTATTGCAGTTACAATATATAAATTTTTACATCTATACTAATAACACTACAATAATTAGTAATAACAATAATATTAACAATAATTAACGTTTTTATAATCATTATTTATTCATTATTTCATTAATAAGCGTTATTACTGTAATTATTGACTGTTATAAATATTAGTTTTACAATTATACTACCAGTAAAAAATAATAATATGATAATATATCAATAAGAATATTAATAACAGATATCATAACAGTTGTATTATTATAATTATGCTTATTATTATTATTATTGTTGATTAGTTACAGTTATATAAATATATTTTTTTGGGGGCATATAATAATAATTAAAGTAATAATAATAATAATAATAATAATAAGAATAATACTAATAATATAATATAATAAATAATACTATAATACTAATAATAATAATAAAATGATAGCTAATGATATAATACGATATAGTACTAATCTTAATAATCATCAAAATGTTCTCGCAAATTCTCTTTATTTCCACTTTTATCATCATTATGGTCATGATTTAATAGAATTCCTGGTAATTATTAATCATTATTCCCTAATATTGCCAGCAATCATCAATCAATGGAAAAAACGTCATTTTGAAAGTCTACTATCAAATAGGCTATATTTCGCTAGATTTTGCCAGCTTTTTCGACTTTTGGGATTTTTTTCTTTTACCTTTTTTATATATTATGGACACCAATTCCTGTTTATTATCATCATTATTATCATGATGTATCATCATATTATCGTTATCATCATCATTTCAGCATTATCATCATTAAATCCATCATCATTATCAGCATTATTGCACTTCATTAATCATCATTATTGCATTTATTATCATTATTATTGCAATTTTTGCAGTTACAATATATAATTTACATCTATCACTAATAACAAAAACTACAATAATAAATAGTATCATAACAATAATAATAACAATAATAACGTTTTTTATAATCATTATTGATATCATTAGTTCAATTAATATTCGTTATTACTGTAATTATTACTGTTATAATAAATTTATTTTTACATTATCTACCAGTAAAAATATACTAATGATAATAAATCAATAAGAATATTAATAACAATATCATAAAAGTAGTATTATTAAATTAGCTTATTATTATTTATTATTGTTATTATTCCGTTATAATATATTTTTTGGCAATAATACTACTAAGTAAAGTATAATAATAATATAATAATAATAATAATAATAATATATAATAATAATAATATAATAATAATAATAATAATAATAATGATAATAATGATAATCATTAACGATAATAGTACTAATATTAAAATCATCAAATGGTTATCCAAATTCTCTTTTCTCACTTTATCATCATATTGTCATGATTAATAGAATTTCTGGTAATTAATTATCATTATTTACCCTAGATAATTGCACATCATCAAATGTAATGGAAAAAACTCATTTTGAAAGTCTACTCGCAAAGGCTAATATTTCCCTAGATTTTGCCGCTTTTTTTCGGCTTTTGGGATTTTTTCTTTTCCTTTTTTATTATAATGGCCCATTTCCTTTTATTATCATCATTTTATCCATGATTATCATCATTATTATCGTTATCATCATCATTCTCATCATTATCAATCATTATCATCATCATTAATCATCATTATTGCAATTATTATCATCATTAGGCAATTATTATCATTATTATTGCATTTGCAGTTACAATATATAATTTTTACATCTATACTAATAACAACTACAATAATAATGTAATAACAATAATAATAACATAATAAAACGTTTTTATAATCATTATTTATATCATTATTTCAATTAATATCGGTATTACGGTAATTATACTGTTATAATAATTATTTTTACAATATACTACCAGTAAATACTAAATAATGATAATATATCAATAATAATATTAATAACAATATATAACAGTTATATTCTTATAATTTTCTTATTACTATTATTATTGTTTATTATTACAGTTATAATACATATATTTTTTGCATAATACTAATAATTAAAGTAATGACTAATAATACTAATCAAAATAAGAATAATAAAATAATAATACTATAATAATAATAATAATAATAATAATGATATTAATGATAATAATAACGATAATAGTACTAATATTTATAATCATCAAATGTTCTCTCCAAATTCTCTTTATCTCACTTTTATCATCATGATTGTCATGTTAATAGAATTCTGGTAATTATTATCATTATTAGCCGCTAATAATTGCCAGAATCATCAAATGATGGAAAAAAACGTCATTTTGAAGTCTACTCTCAAAAGGCCCTATATTTCGCTAGATTTTGCCGCTTGTTGAACTTTTGGGATTTTTTTTTCTTTACCTTTTTTTTATTAATATGGACAACAATTCCTTTATTTGACATCATTATCATCATGATTTATCATCATTAGATCGTTATCATCATCATTATCATCATTATCATCTTATCATCATCATATCACATATTGGCAATTATTATCATCATTCTTGCAATTATTAATCATTATTATTGCAATTATTGCAGGTACAATATATAATTTTCATCTATACTACTAAAACTCACAATAATAATAGTAATAACAATAATAAATACCCAATAATAACGTTTTTTATAATCATTATTTATATCATTATTTCAATTAATATCGTTTTATTACTGTAATTATTACTGTTATAATAGTATTTTTACAATTATACTACCAGTAAAGTAATAATAATGATAAGAATATCATATATATTAATAACAATATATAACAGTTAGTATTATTATAATTATGCTTATTATAGTCAATTATTGTTTATTAATTACAGTTATACTATATTTTTTTGGCATAATACTATAATTAAAGTAATAGATAATAATAATAATAATAATAATAATAATCATAATAATCTTTCTAATAATAATAATAATACTAGGAATAATAATAATATAATTAATGAATAATAATGAAAATAATAACGATAATAGTACTAATATTAATAATCATCCAAATGTGCTCCAATTCTCTTTATTCGCACTTTTATCATCATTATTGTCAGGATTAATAGAAATTCTGGTAATTATTATATCATTATTGACCCTAATAATTGCCAGAATCATCAAATGAATGGAAAAAAACGTCATTTTGAAGTCTACTCTCAAAGGCTATATTTCGCTAATTTTGCAAGCTTTTTCGACTTTTTGGATTTTTTCTTTACCTTTTTTATTATTATGGACGCAATTCCTGTTATTAGCATCATTATTTCATGATTATCATCTTATTCGGTATCATCATCATTATCATCATATCATCATTATCTCTCATTAATCACATATTGCAATTAATTATCTCATTATTGCAATTATTATCATTATTCATTGCAATTATTGCAGTTACTATTATTAATTTTACATCTATACTAATAACACTCCATAATAATAGTAATAACAATAATAATAACAATATACCGTTTTATAATCATGTATTTATATCATTATTTTCAAATTAATATCGTTTATTACTGTAATTATTACTGTTATATATTATTTTTACAATTATACTACCAGTAAAAATAATAATAATGATAATAATAGGCAATATAATATTAATAACATATCATAACAGTTAGTATTATTCTAATTATGCTATTATTATTATTATTGTTATTATTACAGTTTATAATCATATTTTTTTGGCAATAATACTAATAATTAAAAGTAATCATAATAATAATAATAATAAAATAATAATATATTAATAATAAGAATAATAATATAATAATAAAAATAAATAATATAATAAGGATAATTAATGATGATAATAACGATACTAGTACTAATATTAATAATCATCAAAATGTATCCAATTCTCTTGATTCGCACTTTTATCAGCATTATTGTCATGAGTAATAGAAGTCTGGTAATTATTATCAGTAGTACAACCCTAATAATTGCCAAATTCATCAAATGAATGGCAAAACGTCATTTTGAGTCTACTCCAAAAGGCTATAATTTCGCTAGATTTTGCCCGCTTTTTCGACTTTTGGATTTTTTTTCTTTTTAAACCTTTTTTTATATATATGGACACAATTCTTTTCTTATCATCATTATTATCATGATTATCATCATTATTTATCGTATCATCATCATTATCATCAGTATCAATCATTATCAGCATCATTATCATCATTATTGCAATTATTATCATCATTATTGCAATTATTATCATTATTATTGCAATTTTGCAGTTACAATATATAAGTTTACCTCTATACTAATAACATACTACAATATAATAGTAATGAACAATAATAATACAAAATAACGTTTTAATAATCATATTTATATCATTGTTCATAATATCGTTTATTACTGTAATTTTACTGTTATAATATTATTTTTCAATTATACTAACCAGTAAATAATAATAATGAATAAATAATATCATAATAATATTAATAACAATATCATAACAGTTAGTCTTATTATATTATGCTTATTAGTATTATTATTTGTATTATTACAGTTAAATATATATTTGGCAAATAATACTAATAATTACATATAATGAATAATAATAATATAATAATAATCAATAATCATAATAATAATAATAATAATAATAATACTAATAATAATATAATAATGGATAATCATGATAATAATAAACGGAAGCGTACTAATCATTAATATCATCAAATGTTTTATCCAATTCTCTTTATTCCTCCTTTTTATCATCTTATTGTCTGATTAATAGAATTCTGGTAATTATTATCATTATTACCCTAAATAATTTGCCAGAATCATCAATGAATGGAAAAAAACGCCATTTTGAAGTCTAATCTCAAAAGGCTATATTTCGCTAGATTTTGCCGCGTTTCCTTCGACTTTTTGGATTTTTTTCCTTTTACCTTTTTTATTATATATGGAACACAAGTCCCGTTATTATCAATCATTATTATCATGATTATCCAATTCATTATTATCGTTATCATCAGCATTAATCATCATTATCATCCTCATTATCATCACTTATTGCAATATTATCATCATATTGCAATTATTATCATTCTTATTGCAATTATTGCAGTGACAATATATAATTTTACTCTAGCTAATAACACACAATCATAATATAATCACAATTATATACACTAATGTTTTTATAATCATTATTTATATCATTAGTTCAATAATCTCGTTATTACTGTAATTATTACTGTTATATAATTATTTTTAACATTATACTACCAGTAAAAATAATATAATGATAATAATATCAATAATGATATTAATAACAATATCATAACAGTTAGTATAATTATAATTATGCCTTATTATATTCTTATGGTTATTATTCAGTATATATATTTTTTTTGCAATAATACTAATAATTATAATAATAATAATAATAATAATAATAATAATACTAATAATACTACTAATAATAATAATAATAATAATCAATGCATAATCCTAATAATAATACTACTGATAAATCGATAATAATAACGATTAGTATTAATTTACTAATCAGCAAATGGTTCTCCAAATTCTCTTTATTCTCACTTTTATCCATCTTATTGTCTGATTAATAGAATTCTGGTTAACTTATTATCATTATTACCCTAATAATGCCAGAATCATCAAATGGACTGGAAAAAGTCATTTTGAAGTCTACTCTCAAAAGGCTATATTTCGCTAGATTTTTGGGCCGCTTTTTCGACTTTTGGTATTTTTTTTTTTTCTTTTACTTTTTTTATTATATATGGACAACATTTCCTGTTATTATCATCATTATTCTCATGATTATCATCATTATTATCGTTATCATCATCATTATCATCATTATCATCCATGATCATCATCATTATCATCATTATTGGCAATTATTTATCATCATTATTGCAATTATTATCATTATTATTGCAATTCTTGCAGTACCATATATAATTTTACATCTATACTAATAACACTACAATAATAATAGTAATACAATAATAATAAACAATACTAACGTTTTTATATCAGTATTAATATCATTATTTCAATATATCGTTTATTACTTAATTATTTACTGTTATAGATAACTTATTTTTACAATACTACCATAAAAATAATACTAAGGTAATAATATCATAACTAATATTAATACAATAATCATAACTTTAGTATTATTAATAATTTTATGCTTATTATTATTATTATTGTTTCTTAATACATGTTATAAAATTATATTTTTTTTTTGGCAATTAATACTAATAATTAAAGTTAATAATAATATAATAATAATAATAATATAATAATATTATCATAATAATAGTAATATAATAATAATAAATAATAATAATGATAAATAATGATAATTAACGATAATAGTACTAATATACTAATCATCAATGTCTCCAAATTCTCTTTATTCTCACTTATCATCATTATTGTCATGATAATATACTTCTGGTAATTATTATCATTATTAAGCCCTACTAATTGCCAGAATCATCAAAGATGGAAAAAACGTCATTTTGTGAAGTCTACTCTCAAAAGGCTATTTTCCGCTAGATTTTGGCCGCTTTGTTCGGACTTTTTGGGATTTTTTTTCTTTTACCTTTTTTTTATAATATGACCAATTCCTGTATTATCATCATTATTTATCCGGATTATCATCATTTTATCGTTATCATCATCATTACATCATTATCATCATTATCATCATCATTATCATCATTATTGGCAAGTATTATCATCATTATTGCACAAATTATTATCATTATTATGCAATATTGCAGTTTACAATATATAATTTTACATCTAACTAATAACCACTACATAATATGGTATACCATAATAATCAAAATAATACAGTTTTTATAAATCATTATTTATATCATTATTTCAATTAATATCGTTATTACTGTAATTATTACTGTATAATTATTTTTACATTATACTACCCGTAAAAATATAATATATAATAATATCAAGAATCTAGTTACTACAAGATCATAACGTTAGTAGATTATAGTTATCTTATTTTATTATTTATTGTTATTATTACGTTATAATATATTTTTTGGCAATAATCTAATACTTAAAGTAATAATAATAATAATGAATAATACTATAATAAGCTAATAATAATATAATAATAATAATAATAATAATAATAATAATAATATAATGATAATATGATAATAATAACGATAATAGTAATAATTATAATAATCACAAATGTTCTCCAAATTCTCTTTATTCTCACTTTTATCATCTTATTGTCATAATTAATATAAGTCTGGTAATTATTATCATTATTACCCTAAATAATGCCAGAATCATCAATGAATGAAAACAGGTCCATTTTGACGTCTACTCTCAAAGGCCTAATATTTCGCTCAAGATTTTGCCGCATTTTTCGGGGGGGGGACTTTTGGGATTTTTTTCTTTTAACCTTTTTGTTTATTAATATATGGACACAATTCCTGTTATTATATCATTATTATCTGGATTATCATCATTTATTCTCGTTATCATCATCATTATCATCATTATTCATCATCATTATCGCATTATTGCAATTATTACTCATTATTGCAATTATTATCATCAATTATTGCAATTTATTATCATTATTATTGAAATTAGTGCAGTTCAATATATAATATTTTACATCTATACTAATAACAAATACAATACGAATAGTCATAACAATAATATAACAATTAACGTTTTTATAATCATTTATTTATATCATTATTTTCAATTATATCGTTATTCCTGTATTATTACGGTTATAATCATTATTTTTACAATTATACTACCAGTAAAAATACTAATATGATAATTAATTCAATCATATATTAATCAACAATATCATACGTTAGTTTATTTAATATTCTTATTATTATTATTATTTTATTATTACTGTTATAATATATTTTTTTGAATAATACTAATAATTAAAGTATAAAATAATAATCATAATACTAATACTAATAATATACATAATACTAATAATAATTATAATAATAATATAATAATCATAATATGATAATAATGATAATAATAACGATAATAGTACTAATATTAATATCATCAAATGTTCTCCAAATTCCTCTTTTCCTCACTTTACAGCATTATTGTCAGATTAATAGAATTCTGGTAATTATATCATTATTACCCCGATAATTGCCAGAATCAGCAAATGAATGGGAAAAAACGTCATTTGAAGTCTAACTGCTCAGAAGGCTATATTTCGCTAGAATTTTGCCAGCTTTTTTCGACTTTTGGGATTTTTTTTCTTTTCTTTTTTTGATATATATGGACCAATTCCTGTTATTATCATCATTATTATCATGAAATTATCATCATTAGTATCGGGGGGGGGGGTTGATCACATCCTTATCATCATTCTCATCTCATTTAGCATCATTATTGCAATTATTATCATCATTATTGCATTATTATCATCATTATTGGCAATTATATCAATCATTGTTGGCAATTATTATCATTAATTATGGCAATTATTGCAGTTACAATATATAATTTACATCTATACTAATAACAACTACAATTAATAAATATTAATAACAATAATATAACAATAATAAACGTTTTGTTATAATCCTAAATTTTATATTCATTATATTTCAAATTTAATATCCGTTTATTACGTAATTATACTGGTGATAATAATTTTTTTACAATTATACTACCAGTTAAAATAATAATAATGATAATAATAACAATAATAATATTATAACAATATTATAACATTAGTATATTATATTCTTTATTATTATTATTATGTTTTTTAAACAGTTTTAAATATATTTTTTGGCAATAATACTAATAATTAAAGTAATAATAATAATAATAATAAAATAATAATAATAATATAATAAAAATAAAAATAATAATATTTTTAATTAATAATAATAATATTAATAATGATAATAATAAGATAATATAATAATATTAATAATCATCAAATGTTATCCAAATTCTCTTTATTCTCACTTTTATCATCAATTATTGTCATGCTTAATAGACTCTGGTAATATTATCTTACTACCCAATAATTGCCAGAAATCATCAAATGATGGAAAAAAAAAGTCATTTGGAGTTCTACTCTCAAAAGGCTAGATTTCGCTAGATTTGCCGCTTGTTCGACTTTGGGATTTTTCTTTACCTTTTTTTTATTATATATGGAACACAATTCTGGTATTCTCATCACATATTATCATGATTATCATTCATTATAAGTTATCATCATCATTAGCATCATTATCATCATTATCATCATCAGTATCACTCATATTGCAATTTATCATCATATGCAATTATATCATATATTCAATTATTGCAGTTATAATCCGAGAATTTACAACTATATAATAACAACTACAATAATAATAGTAATAACAATAATAATAACAATAAAACGTTCTATTATCATATTTAATCAATTATTTCAATTAATATCGTATTACTGTAATTGATTACGTTAGCATATTATTTTACAATTGATACTCCAGTAAAAGATAATAAATAATGAATAATAACAAAATAAGATTAATAACAATATTATAACAATTATTATTTAGTATAATTATATAAATTATTATTAGTATGTTATTATTACATTATATATATTTTTGTGGCAATATGAATAATAATTAATAAAGTAATAATAATAATAATAATAATATAATAATTAATAATCATAATAATAATAATAATAATGAATAATAATAATAATAATAATTAATGGATAATAATGATATAATAATGATAATAGTAATAATATCAATAATCATCAAATGTTAGTCCAATATTCCTTTATTCTCACTTTATCCATCATTATTGTCATGATAATAGAATTCTGGTATTATTATCATTATTACCCTAAATAATTGCCAGACTCATCAAATGAATGGAAAAAAACGCATTTTGGAGTTACTCTCAAAGGCTATATCCGCTAGATTTGCCGATTTTTACGACTTTTGGGATTTTTTGTCGTTTACTGGTTTTTATGATATATGGACACAATTCCTGTTATTATCATCATTATTATCATGATCGTCATCATATATCGTTATCCCATCATATCAGCAGTATCATAATTTATCATCATCATTATCATCATTATTGCAAGTATATCATCATATTTGCAATGATATCATATTATTGCTCAAGTATTGCAGTTATAATCGAGTATTGACATCTATACTAATAACAACTACAATATAATAGTAATAACAATAATAATAAACAAATAATAACGTGTCATAATCATTATTAAATATCCATTATTTCAATTAATATCGTATTACTGTAATTATTACTGTTATAATAATTATTTTTTTTACAAGGTTTATACTACCAGTAAAAATAATAATATGCTAATAATAACAATAATAATATTAATAACAATATTATAAACAATTATATTATTATAAATTATCAGAATTATTCATGATTATGTTATTATACAGTTATAATATATTTGCAATAATACTAATAATTAAGTAATAAGAATAATAATAAATGAATAATAATAATAAGAATAATAATAAAAAATAAAATAATAAAGAATAATAATAATAATAATAATGATAATAATGAAATAATAATGATAATAGTAATAATATAATAATCATAAAAGTTATCCAAATTCTCTTTATTCTCACTTTTATCATCATTATGTCATGAGTAATAGAATTCTGTAAGTATATCATTATTACCCTAATAATGCCAGGAATCATCAAATGAATGGAAAAAAACTTCACTTTGGAGTCTCTCTCAAAAGGCTATATTTCGCTAGATTTTGCCGCCTTTTTTCGACTTTTGGAGGTTTTTTCTTTTACTTTTTTTCTTATTATGGACCACAATTCATGGTATTATCATAATTTATTATCATGATTATCATCATTATTATCGGTACATCATATTATCATCATTAGCATCAATATCATCATCATTATCATCTTATTGCAATATATCATCATTATTGCAAGTTATATCAATATTGCAATTATGGCAGTTATAATCTCTAATTTACTATCTATACTAATAAACAACTACAATAAAATAGTAATAACATAATAATACCAATAATAACGTTTTCTATAATCATATTTATAGCATATTCAAGTAATATCGTTATTACTGTAATTATTACTGTTATAATAATTATCTACAACGATACTACCAGTAACAATACAATAAGGAGTAATAATAACAAAATAATATTATAACAAATAGATAACAATTATTAGTATTATAATTATACTAATTATTATTATTTTGTTAGTATTACATGTTTAATATATTGTGGCAATATATAATAATATTAAAGAATAATAATAATAATAATAATATAATAAGAATAAGAATCATAATAATAATATACTAATAATAATAATATAAATAATAATAATAATAAGTGCATAAATAATGATAATAATAATGATAATAGTAATAATATTAATAATCATCAAGTTATTCCAAATCTTTTATTCTCAATGTTTATCATCATGTATTGTCATGATAATAGAAATTCTGGTATTATTACATTATTACCTAATAATTGCCAGAATCATTCAAATGAATGGAAAAACGTTAATTTGGAGTCTACTCTCAAAAGGCTAGTATTTCGCTAGATTTTGGCCGCTTTTCGACTGGTGGGATTTTTCTTTCTGTACCTTTTTTTATATTATGGACACAATTCCTGTTATTATCATCCCCCCCCCCCACATCTATCATGATCTCATCATTAATTTATCGGTATCATCATCATTATATCATTACATCATTATCATCAGCATTATTCATCATTATTGCAATTATTATCATCATTATTGCAATTATTCATTATTATTGCAATTATTGCAGTTATAATAATAATTTACATTATATAATAACAACTACAATAATAATAGTAATAACAATAATAATAACAATAATAAGTTTTTAAATCATTATTTATATCATTATTTCAATTAATATCGTTATTACTGTAATTATTATGTTATAATAATTATTTTTACAATTATACTACCAGTAAAAATAATAAAATGATAATAATACAATAATAATATTAATAACAATATTATAACAATTGTATATTATAATTAACTATTATATATTATTATTGTTATTATTACAGTATAATATATTTTTTGGCAAATATATAATAAAGTAATAATAATAATAATAATAATAATAATAAATAATAATAATAATAAATAAAAAAATAATAATAATAATAATAATAATAATAATGATAATAATGATAATAATAATGATAATAGTAATAATATTAATAATCATCAAATGTTATCCAAATTCTCTTTATTCTCACTTTATCATCATTATTGTCATGATTAATAGAATTCTGGTAATTATTATCATTATTACCCTAATAATTGCCAGAATCATCAAATGAAGGAAAAACGTCATTTTGGAGTCTCTCCAAAAGGCTATATTTCGCTAGATTTTGCCGCTTTTTCGACTTTGGGATTTTTTTTCTTTTACATTTTTTATTTATATATGGACACAATTCTGTTATTATCATCATTATTATCATGATTATCATCATTATTATCGTTATCATCATCATTATCATCATTATCATCATTATCATCATATTATCATCATATTGCAATATTATCATATTATTGCAATTATTATCATATTATGCAATTTGCAGTTATAATATAATTTTACATACTATACTAATAACAACTACAATAATAATAGTAATAACAATAATAATAACAATAATAACGTTTTATAATCATTATTTATATCATTATTTCAATTAATATCGTTATTACTGTAATATTACTGTTATAATAATTATTTTTACAATTATACTCCAGTAAAATTAATAATAATGAATAATAACAATAATAATTAATAACAATATATAAACATTAGTATATTATAATTATACTTATTATTATTATTATTGTTATTAATACAGTTATAATATAATTTTTTGGCAATAATACTAATAATTAAATGTAGATAATAATAATAATGATAATAATAATAATAATAATAATAATAATAATAATAATATAATAATAATAATATATAATATAATATGATAATAATAATGATAATAGTAATAATATTAAAAATTCATCAAATGTTAGTCCAAAATTCTCTTTTATTTTCTCACTTATTTTCATTCATTATTGTCATGATTAATAGACTTCTGGTAATTCATTATCATTATTACCCTAATTAATTAGCCAGAATCTTCAAATGAATGGAAAAAAAAAACGTCATTTCGGGAGTTTAATCACAAAAGGCTATATTTTGCTAGATTTTGCCCGCTTTTTCGACTTTTGGAGTTTTTCTTTTACCTTTGTTTTATTATATATGTGACACAATTCCTATTATTATCATCAGTATTATCATGATATCATCATTTTTATAGTTATCATCATCATATCATCATTATCATCATTATCCTCATCATTATCATCATTATTGCACTTATTATCATCATTATTGCAATATTAGTTGCAAATTATTGCAGTTATAAATATTAATTTACATCTATTACTAATAACAACTACAATATAAAGTAATAAACAATAATAATAACAATAATAACGTTTTCTATAATAATTATTTATATGCATTATTTCAAATTAAATTACGTTTATTACTGTAATTATTACTGCTATAATAATATGTTTTTTTACAAAAAAAAAAAAAAAAAGTATACTACCAGTAAAAAATAATAATAATGATAATAATAACAATAATAATATAATAACAGTATTTCTAACAATTAGTATTATATAATTATACTTATTATTATTATATGTTATTATTACAGTTATTGATATATTTTTTTGGGCAATATACTAATATTAAAAGTAATAATATAATGATAATAATAATAAGAAATAATAATAATAATAATGATAATAATAAATAATAATAATAATAATAATAATAATAATTAATAATTAATAATCATAATGATAATGATGATAATAATGATAGTAGTAATAAGATTAATTAATCATCAAATGTTATCAAAAATTTCTCTTTATTTCACTTTTATATCATTTATTGTCATGATTAATAGAAATTTTTTTTTTTTCTGGGAAATTACTATCATTATTGCCCTAATAATTGCCAGAATCATCAAATGATGGAAAAAAAAAAAAAAATAAACGTCATTTCGGAGTTTACCACCCAAAAAGGCTATATTTTCGCTAGATTTTGCCGCTTTTT
>NW_023643364.1:7500-9269 GCF_015228065.2 Penaeus monodon | reverse complement strand
TTTTTTTGGAGGATTCTTGGGTTTTCCTTGGATAGGTTATGGGGGTGCAGCCCCCTCCATTCAGCAGCATAGTGAGTATTATTTCATTATGTTATCATTTTATTGTTAGTTTACCCTCCCAAATTTTCCCCTGGTACCTTTATGTCCTCCCCCGCCATCAGGGATAAGAATGTGGGGGTTTGGGGGGTTTACAGCAAATTCCTACTTATATGTGTACTAACGTGTGAGAGGAATCCATCAATAGAAAAAATTGTCTGGTATTCTGAAAAATTACAATTTTTTCTCTATTTTTGTCAAATATCAGCTATGTAGACTTAGATAATATACAAACAAAACAAAATATCAGAGTTGAAGTAAATTTTACTTCACGAGGGTATGCTGGAGAATGACAAAAATCTGCATTTTCGTAGGCCTATATATCTATCTATCCCTCTCTCTCTCTCTCTCTCTCTCTCTCTCTTCTCTCTCCTCTTCTCTCTCCTCTCTCTCTCTCTCCTCTCTCTCTCTCTCTTTCTCTCTCTATCTATCTATCTATATATTTTTTTGTAACCGTGAAAACTCAGGAAAAATAGTGAGAAAATATTGGAGGAGGGACTTTGTATAAGTAAAGCAGTTTTCTCTTCTCTTAAAAAAGATTTTCCAACTGGTTATGACTGAAGTTTGGGTTTAATTTTAAACCGAGAGTGATCACAGAGATAGAGGGAAATGAACACTGCCATCTTACAGACTATAAGAAATAGGCTCATAAACATCACAGGTACTGCTGGTTTTACCATATATTTACCACGAAATGACCCGCTGCATATCCACAATACCCTCACACAGCCAAGAATTCTTAATGTCGCGTTTTCTGCGAGTGCTAATAATGGGAAGGTAAAGAGGGAGATTGCTCACCCTGTCTAGGGAGTAAATAGAAGATAGGAAAAGGCTAGGTTTGGGTTTTTGGGTCCGCATGAAACCCCTGTTTTAGGGACTTTGCAATCCCACGAAACGTCCCCCGCCCCTAGCCCTGACTTTCACTCGGAATAAATCACTCAAAAAGCTCACCTAATAAGGCAGGCGATGGCTATAACCATTCGTTCTTGGGAGCGGGAATCAATCATCTTGAAGAACTTGCAAGAAAAGAGTAAATAAGTCCTTCACATCGGGTCCCTTTACAGTGTGTATCATAATCCGTTGACATCCACATCCTCAATGTTTTCGTCATGTGGTCGGTTAGACTCCGAACGGAAGGCGATCGCAGAGAATGGGGAAAATGGGATGTGGACGTGTTTACTGCACTAATTTCTCTGTTTCTTTGTCTCATTGTCTGTCTGTCAGTTTGTCTGTCGTTGCCCTTTTTTTTCCTCCTTTCTCTGTCCCCCTCTGTCTCTGTCTGTCTGTCTTCTTACTCCTCCTCTCTCTCTCTCTCTCTCTCTCTCTCTCTCTCGCTCTCTCTCTCTCTCTCTCTCTCTCTCTCTCTCTCTCTCTCTCTCTCTCTCTCTCTCTTCTCTCTCTCTATATATTATATATATAATATATATATAATTTTATATATATATATAATTATATATATATAAATATATATATATATATTAATTAATATATATATATATATATATTTCCGTTGTATGTGTGTGTATGTTTTGTTTTTTACTGGGAGCCATTGGTAAAAATCTATCGTTCCCTTTTTTCCCTTTTGTAGGAACAACATTTAAAAACATTAATATTTCCCTTGCAATTCCCTCTCATTCAGTGACCTTTTATTTTTTAAACGGCAAAGACATATT
>NW_023643364.1:0-2500 GCF_015228065.2 Penaeus monodon | reverse complement strand
AGCAAGGCTTATGGCTCGCTGAATCAAGGGCAACTCTAAGAGAGGCCGCGCGTCGTAGGAAGCGTTCACGTTGACGACAAGGAGCATCGCCAGGCGTCCACACGTCAGGCACATCATCAGCCACTCGGGTTCACTCCCAACGGCCAGAATGAAGGCGAACCTCCCCCTCTGATCCTTGGCAGGAGGAAGGTGATCCTCCCACTTGTCTTCGGCCTGAAAAATCAACAACGCGGGGGTCTGGTCCAAATCATAAATGGCTCGAACAATCTTGTCCAACGGCATAATAGATCAGCTGAAGGATCACCACGAGAACGATCCTTTTTTCTTCAGCGGTCCACCGACGATATTTGCTAGGACCTGTTCCAGTGAGCGAGACAACCTGCGGTGGGCGTGCTCGTTTTCGACGGAGGGAAAGACGGCAATGCATGCAGGGGGACGAGAGCTGCCACCAACACTCGCAAGGTCGGCGCCATCTCTCCTGCAAGTGTCGTGTGCTGGAGGCATCTTTTATATGTGATTTTACGCTGTGAAATAATTATACAAAAAAAAAAATAACTGGACACGCGGAGTAACTAATGTGGGATTTATATATTCAGAAAGATATTAAACGATGAATGATCAATGAAAAATTGCGTCTTTTAAACGGAAGCAATTACAAAGTCGACCAGAGTCTGACCACTAACGTTCTAAATGGCTCATCAATATTCATCCTCGGCTGGGCGCGCGGAAGCTCGATTAACACGTAAAGATTTTCATTGACGATTTATATTACGGATTTGAAATATTCATACTTCCAATCGTTCGGGTCTGGATTGGATATTTTATTCATGTGAATATCGTCTTTAGAATAAGATTGATGTTGCGTTCCTTTTATTACCAATTTAAACTGAGAAGGATGATAGAAGTCAACTAAGATTTTTTGGAAATATATCAATTTCATGTATAGTGATTGGTTAACATTGTGTTGGAACTACATCAAATGAATCAGTTATATGGCAATATTCAGTATTTTTTGTTTGATATAAGCAGTGAATTCTCTAAAGGACTTTGCGGAGAATATGTCGACATATGCTACATCACAAATGAATGTAATTAGCGTAAATATAACTCTTAAACATGCATGCCGTTATTAAACATGTGAATCGATGTAGTACCCAACATGTCATTGCCTGTTTATATCATTAGTTTATGTCTGCTATATCAGTTAAATAATTCATACAGTACCAGGAAGCTCGGGACGTACGCTGCCTTGTAACGCACGGTATAGTAGCACCCAAAACTTGAAACCATAAATCTTGCAAAGTACCGATAGTTTTCGCACAGAAAGCATTCGGTTATGATGATCACATGAGACTTAAAAGCTGAAACAGATCAACTGCCCGGTTCAGGTATTGCTTAATTCACAAATATGAATGAAGTTAAATGTATGACATACAACAAGAAAGGGTTTAAGGGTGTAACTTTGTTTAGATGCGTTTTGAACGCGCCTTTTCGCATTTTAACGAAACATTTGCAGATATGTACACTGTGTATTTATAGTGTAAACAAAAGCGGCAGATGTGGTAAGTAATGTTATTCATTCTGCGGTTAGGTCAAGGAAATCTTTACAAAATAATATGATTTTTCTTCTACAAGATAAATATCGCAACACCGCGATATTAGGCAAAAAACAAGTGTAACGTAGTGTATCTAGTACACACACGTTTATATATATGCACACACACACAACACACACAACACACACAACCACACACACACACACACACACACACACACACACACACACACACCACACATATATATATATATATTATATGTATATGTATATATATGCATAGATATGTAGATATAGATAGATAGATGTAGATATAGATATAGATACATATTTTTTATTTATTTACCCACACACACACAACCACACACACACACATGCACGCACGCAGCACGCACGCACGCACGCACGCACACACGCACACACGCACACACACATAATCACCACACAACACAAATACAAACACAAACACACACACACACACACACACTCACACACACACACAAACAACACACACACACACACACACACACACACATACAAACACAAACAAACACACACACACACACACACCACATATAATATATATATATATATATATATATATATATATATATATATATATGTCTATATAATATATATTAAATGTATTATATATATACATATATAATATATGCACTTGTATTTATATATACACATGCCGTGCGCACAAACCGCGGTTGATTAGGAAAGGCATCCAATCAGGTAAGGGTGGCCTGCCAATATAACCTCTCAGTAATGAAATGAGAGAGGCCTATGTCCTGCAGTGGAATGAATGGCTGTCTGAAAATACGCACACACACACACCACAACACACACACACACACACACACACCACACACACACACACACACAACACACACACCCCACACACACACACCAAAACACCCACCACACACACACACACCA
>NW_023643363.1:0-9270 GCF_015228065.2 Penaeus monodon | reverse complement strand
TTTTTTCCCGTTATTCTGAATTTATTTTTTTTTAAATAATTTTTTTAAAAATTATACTTAGAAAAATAATAATAATGATAATAATACAAAAATAATGTTAATCCCCCAATATTATAACGACTATTAATAATTCATACTTTTTTTATATTATTGTCATTATTACAGTTATAATATATTTTTGGAAAAATAACTAATAAAAAGGAATAATAAAAATGATTAATAATGATAATAAAAAAATAATATAAATAATATTATTATTATTATTTTTATTTTTATTATTATTTTATGATTTTGATAATCATAAAAAATTTTATAAAAACTTTTTTTATTTCTCACTTTATCATCTTTATTGTCAGATAATGCTTTTCTGTAATTATTATCTTATTACCCTAACATTGAAAAAATCTCAAAGAGATCGAGAAAACGTCTTTTTGGACTCTGCTTAAAAAAGTATTTTTTCGCTAGATTTTGCCGTTTTTTCAAACTTTTGGATTTTTTTTCTTTTACCTTTTTTAATTAAATGGAGAGAATTTCCCTGTTTTTTATCTTTTATTATCTTAATTATCTCATTACTTCTTTAATCATCTTTATCATCATTATTGCAAATTTATCATCATTATTGAAAAATTAAATTCATTATTATTGCAATTATTGAAAATTTTATTACATTATAAAATTTTTTTGGCAATAATATTATAAAAAAAGGAATAAAATAATTAAAATTACTTTATTTTTAAATAGTAGTAGTAGTATATGATTTAATAATCATCAAATGTTATCAAATTCTCTTTTTTCTCCTTTTATCATCATTATTGTCATATGAATGCAATTCTATAATTTATTATCATTATTACCCTAATCATTGCCAAAAAATCATAAAAGAGATAAAAAAAAAAAATCTTTTTGGACTCTTCCCCCAAAGGCATATTTCGCTAGATTTTACCTTTTTTTTTTTCGATTTGGGGGAATTTTTTTTTTTCCCTTTTTTTAAATTATATTGGGAGAATTCCTTATTTTTTTAGCAATAATAATAGAGTAGAAATAATAAATAAAAATAAAATAATAAAAATGATAATTATTAATGATATTAATAATCATCAAATGTTTCAAATTCTCTTTTATTCCCCTTTTTTATATCATTATTGTATGATAATGGATTTAGTAATTTTATCTTTTTACCTAATCATTGCAAAAAAATCATCAAGAGATCAAAAAAAACGTCTTTTTAGTCTATACTCTAAAAAAGTTTATTTCGCTAGATTTTGCCGTTTTTTTTGACTTTGGGAATTTTTTTTTTTACCTTTTTTTTAATTTATATGGAGAAAATTTCCCCTGTTATTTTTTACATTATTATCATATTATCTCATTATCATCATCTTTATCATCAATCACGCTTATCTCAAAATTGCAATTATTCATCTTATTGCAATTTTATTATCATTATGAAATTTATTGCAGTAAAAATATGTTTTTTGCAACATAATAAAAACAAAAAAATAATAAATAATAACAATAATAATAACGATAATAACGATATTTAATTT
Organism: Penaeus monodon; assembly: GCF_015228065.2. Taxonomy (NCBI): domain Eukaryota; kingdom Metazoa; phylum Arthropoda; class Malacostraca; order Decapoda; family Penaeidae; genus Penaeus; species Penaeus monodon. The sequence goes on along the minus strand of NW_023643363.1, from coordinate 7,726 downwards.
TTTTATCCCATTATTTAAATTTTAATCTCTTTATTACTGTTATTATTATTTTTATAAAAATTATTTTAGCAATTATGCAACTAGTAAAAATAAAATAAGATAATAATAAAAAAAAAATAATGTTATTACCAATAAAAACGATTTTAAATATTATTTCTATACATTTTTTATTATTTTTAAAATTTTTATTATTAAGTTATAATTATTTTTAAAATAATACTAGTAATAAAAGGAAAATTATAAAAATTAAAACAAAACAGTAAAAATAATAATAATAATAATAATAACAGTAATAATAAATAATATTATTTTTTTTTAATGATATTAATAATCATCAAAGTTATAAAAAACTTCTCTTTATCTCACTTTTTTTTTTTCATCTTTTGCATGAAATGCGATTTAATTATTTTTTTATTACATAATCATTGCCAAATCAAAAAGAGATCAAAAAAAACGCAATTTGGCTATACTTGAAAAAGGCTATTTTTCGCTAGTTTTTCCCGCTTTTTCGACTTTTGGGGAATTTTTTTCTTTTATTTTTTTAAATTTATATATGGGAGAATTCCTTTTATTAATTATTATTTCATATTATCATCATTACTTCGTTATCTTTCAATTATCATCATTATTTCATCTTTTATCATATTATTCAATTATTATCTCATTATTGCAATTATTATCTTATTATTGAAATTATTCTTTAAATTATTTTTTTGCAATATAATAATAACAAAGAATAAAATATAATAAAAATAAAAATAAAAAATAAAAAACGATTTAAAACTTTATTTTTTACCTTATTCTAATTAATCCGTTATTACTGAAATTTATTATGTTATAATAATTTTTTTACAATTTTAAACTAGAAAAAAATAATAATAATGAAAATAAAAACAAAAATAATGCTAATCCCAAATATTATACGACTATTTAATATTATTCTTTTTATTATTATTTTATTGTTTTTTATTTCTGTTTTAATAATTTTTTGGCAATAAAAATTTCTAAAAAAGGAATAATATATAATAATAATTAATAAATAAAAAAAAAATGATAATAAAAATAAGTAATATTATTAACGATATTAAAATCATAAATTTTTATCAAAAATTCTCTTTATTTTCAATTTTTCATCATTTTTGTCATGATGATGCGATTCTAGTAATTTTTATATTATTACCCCAATCTTTGCCAAAATCTTAAAGAGATGGGAAAAACTCAATTTGGGGATAACTCTCAAAAGGCTATATTCGCTAGATTTTGCCATTTTTTTTCGATTTTTTGGGAATTTTTTTTTTTTTTATTTTTTTTAATTAATCTGGAAAAATTCCTTTTATTATCAATTTTTTTTATCATTATCATCATTACTTCGTTATCATCATTATCACATTATCATCTTATCATCTTTATTGCAATTTATCATCATTATTGAAATTATTATTTTATTGCAATTATTGCAGTTATGTTCGTATACCACTGTGTCGTGTTGAAAATTATGTTTGTTTGGTGTTTTTTTACGATGTTGGGGGAAAAAACACCCCAAATTTAAAAAAACAAAAGTGGGTTTCATTGGAGATCAGCTTGACAAAAATAAGAGCGTCAGGCTTCCCCGAGAGTGTCTCCCGGGGACGGTGATTAAGAGCAAAATAAAAATTTACTTAGAAATTGTACAGAGAATCTCACTCTTTACATAGGTGTTTATGTTTACAACAATAAAAAAACTAAACATAATCTTTTAATTTTTCACATGGTGTAACATTCACCAAAAGGCAGTATATATAATAATATAATCTATTTTTTCACAATACAGGTACGATAATATTGTATCATATCCCGTATAGGGCGGCACCAAAATATGGCACTCAAACTCACTAAGTATCACAACTCACTTTTTTTATCACAACCACACTCCTCCCCCTTTACGTTCACAAGCGGGAGTCTTGAACGGACTTCGATTTGATACTTTTCCGAAAGCGAGGTTCAACAGGCACGAGGGGGGTGGAAGATCCATTTGCATCACTGACAGCGTTTTTCCCAAAAAAACATTTTGAGGTCCAATCATGAGTGTGTGGGGGCCCCAAGAAGCGCGTTTTCCCCCCGCCAAAAGTATACGGTCATTTTTGAACCCTGTGTGATAATACAGATTTCCCAAAATCCCCATGCCAGTCCAAACCTTACCCAATGCTTGGATGTGGGATCCTGGATTCGCAAAGCCCCCCCCAACTGTTAATTTGGGAAAGTGAGGGGGCGCGAGTGTCATAGGGGGTCTTCACGTCCTGGGCAGTACTGCCGCACGAGGGTGCAGTCTTCAGTTTTGGTCTGCCACTCCTTCTGAAGGCACTAGAGTGGGCGGGCCCACAGGAGCAAAGGGGCATACCAAACGAACTTGAGCAGGGAAGGGCCCCGGAAAATTTGGGGGAGTGTTAAAATTCCAGTAAGCCTCTGCAAAAACCCCTCACAGTCAATTTTTCCCTTTTGGTTTGCGTTTTTTCATGATCAGATATTTTGACTTTTTCCACCCTCCTCCCCTTTGGGGGATGGGGGAAGGGGATTGACATGACATGACGAAATTCCGACGTAAGAAATGACCAATTTTCTCGCTGGAGAACTGGGGTCCACCGTGGGTGCGCAGGCGAACGGGGACACCAAGATCTGGAACATGTCCCGAAAGTTTCTAATCATTGAAGCACTTGTTGCATTTTTCCCCCAAGGGATGACAATAGGCCACCAGAAAGTCTCTAAACATACCCAAAAAAGTGTTTTCAGCAACCTAAAAAAGTCAGCTGATAAGACATGAAGGTCTTGGGTTTTGTCTTCTAACAGCAAGGCTCCTTTTGTGGCTGGGTTGTAGGCGGGGGCAGGGTTTTCAAAGGACGAAACTTTTTCACTATGTCTGCTTTAATGCCGGCCAAAAGACTGTCTGTTTTGCACGACGCTTTTAGCTTCTACCCCGGAGTGGCAATCATGCGGGGCGAGGGTGTTACGGCGTAAAAAAAGCAGGGAAAAACCATCTAGGTCCAATACGGGCCCCAAGTCACCTCTTTGTACAGCTCATGCGAAATTTTCATACGGGACGCAGGGTACTTGGCAGGTTGTAGGGGTTCACTGGGGAACCGGACTTTACAAATGAAGAAATTTCATATGAGGCCCCTTAGATGCAGCCATACGCAATTTTTCCCATGAAGAGATCCCTTGCTCGTCTATAGCGTCTGATGCTTGAACAGATTGACACATCAAAACCGCAATTTTGACAGAAGTTCCATCTCAGTTTTAAAGGGTACCATTTTTCCCCGTTGGGTGATCACGGTGCCCGGGGGGAGAGGGCATCAGGAAGCACAACTCCTTACCTGACGCACTTGCGAAAAATATAGGGTGCGATTTATCCTTTCAGCGTGGGGGCGAGGTTTTTTAAATAGCATCCAGGGGAATAATGGTTCAAAATGGGAAAAATGGTGGGACTGTCATCAAACTGAAGGCTGAAGCCAGAAGATAGAATTTTGCATTTTGCTGATAGCCCAAACGACAGCTTGCTTTTCCAAAATTCGATGGTCGCATCCCGTGTTTCGTATCTGTCAAAAAACAATCCACATTGTCCCATCTTTATCTTCCGAACCCGGGGTCCTGCAGCAAATAAGCCGAGGCCATAGAGTCTAGAGGGTGGTCTCAGAATGGGGGGAAAGCTGGTAAAAACGTCGCAAGTAGGGTGGGTTTTGGGGGGGCTTGTTTAGGCAATAAAAGCTTTGGTGGGCCCGCGCCAAAGAAATTTTCTTTTTGGGGACCATCAATGGGCGGAGCGGTGCTGCAGGGGTCAAAATCTTGGGTGAAAAACCAGCCAGTTGTTTACCAAGCCCATAAAGACCAAAAGATCTTAAATTCGCAGGGGGGGGGAAACTCTGTGATGGCCCTCACCTTCTGGGCTGTTTCAATACATACTTGATAGTTGTACCCACAGAAGCTGGCCTAGATGCAGCCCCCAAGAATTTTGCTTTTAATGTCACCCCGTGCTGACGACCCTTTGGGACAGGACTTCATTTAACATTGAAGGTGTGAGAGTGCCCTTCATCATGTGGAGAAGTCATCCAAACTTTGATGCGTTCTTTACTCCGAAGTCCCCTGTCACCTGGGAGAAAAAAAGGCGTTTTCCTGTTGCAGCAAAACCCTGGGGCCCGACAATACTGAAACGTCCATAAGGGAGTGTAAATGTGGTCAGGTGTTTCGCCCTCTACAGGGGTATTTGCCAATAACCAAAAAGAGCATTCACAGTTGGAAAAATTTTGAGGGGTGGACTGATACTTCTGATGGCGTAAATGGCGTCGGAGAAGGTGGGGAGGGCGAGAGACTTGCCTGTTGAGTTTGACAGGTCATGGTAATACGAACCCACCCTTCACTTTTGGGGACCAAACCATTTTAGACACCATTCTGGGTTCTCCTCTCTGGCTTCAAGATGCCTTGGGGGCACAATGCTCAACTCCTTTCTCGTTGGTTTTGAAAAGCCAAAGAAACATTCTTGAGTGTGGATCGCGAAAAGGGGGTGCATTATCCCCTAGATGAATTCTCATGGGGGGCCTATCACGTCTTGAGTGGCCCTGACTGCAAGTCGTCCTTTTTCACCAAACGTTTTGCATACTGATGCAGGAAATACTTTTTTGCTTCTTCAGGTAACTTCAACTGGTCAGCGTAAAGGGGGGCACTGAGAGGGGTTCAAAATGGGGGTACTATCGGCCCAGGACTCGATTGGCCTTGCACATTCGACATTTGCCCTGGGGAAGTATCCGGAAAAAATCCCAAATCCTTTCACGCCTTCCAAGGAGAGCGGGGTCGTAAAGGGAAGGTGACACAACCCAAATGTAGTCGAAAAGGTCGCCCTTGGTGATGGTTCCCAAAATGATCCAGCCCCCCGGGGGGATTGTACCCATCTGCATTGTAGTACACTGTTTTCTTTCGGTGGTGCCAAGTTTCTTTTGAAAGTCCCAAAACTACTAAAATGCTTGAGTCCAATGAAGTTTGTCTGCACCTGTGTCAGGAATGATGGGCAAGACTACCTGATGAATATTATGCGAAAGAATGCAGACTTTAGGGGAAGGGAGGTTTAGGTCGTGCAGTAGAGGTGACACTCCTGGCTGTGACACTGAAGGCGAAAAGAACTTATACTTTCAAGTTTGGTTTTGGTCCTCTTCTTTTTTTCTTAGCCTTCCCTTTTTTTGGGGGCAGCATTTTTCATAGGTCCCTGCCGATTGCAGACCTTACATCTGGATTCCCGGGAGGACACTTTGAGTAGAATGCCAATGGCCTTTCTTGCCACAAGCCCCGACATAATAGGGGGGTAGGGTCTGATGACCTTTTCATGTTGACGACCACCAGTTCCATACTTTACTAGCAAAAGGGGAGCTTGGTTCATCTTTGACTTTGTTCAGGGCAGCATTTTTATCTCTTTTATATTGAGAAACAGCGTTGATGAAAAAAATGTGTCCCCCAAAGCAGATATGTCTTTGAGATTCATGAGACCTCATTTCCCCCAAAAAAATCTTGCAATGTGGGAACAGCCCCTCTGAATGAGCTTCTGGGGGAAGTTCCTATCCCTATACCCCTTGTATGCCTGTTTCATCCACTCTCCAGCATGTATGGTCCGAACTTGCAAAGGCTATTTCCCGTGACAGATTTTCAGCCGTATCCCAAAAATCATCGAAAACACTCGCGTCTGCTTTCTTGCTCGGAGAGGCCTTTCCCTGAGCGCCTCATTATGGGATTTTTTATATGCTCCTCGAGCTTTTTCAGTACATTTATCTACTGGCATGTTGGGTCTGCGGGCACGTTTAAAATTGTGCTCAGCCCCCGTCGCATCTCGGGTTTTAAAGGGCCATGCTAGCTGTATATGGCTTTGGTGTGGCAGACTGAGGAGATCCCCTGAAGCATAATCGGACCATTCGCCTTCCATTTCCGGTAAGTTTGGGGGGGCTCGATCTGCTGGTAATACTTTTTGGAGGTTTTATTGTTGTTCGGGTCGGCGGAGTGTGAGAACGTTTGGGTTTCAGCAGAATTGCTCAGGCGAACTGAGTTGAATCTACGGGGCTGGGGAGTGAGGGAAGTATCAGCTCCTGAAAACGGGCAGCTTCCCCCTCCTTCCAACGGGCTTCTTCTTCCTACCGACGGGGGCCTCTTCCTTCCGAAGGGCTTCTTCATCCTTCCGCGGGCTTCTTCTTTCCCTTCCGACGGGGTTCTTTTTCCTTCCCACGGGTTCCCTTTTCGCTGTAACGATCTTCCTCCTCCTTTCCCACGGCTTCTTCCCCCCCTTTTCATCCCTCTGAATTTTCCTTGGAGCAATGTGTAAATCGGGAGGTGGGGTGCTGGCACTGGCTCCTTTTAATCTTCAAGGCTAACCTTGGGTTTTTCAGGGTCGCTCTTAGGCCTCTTGCCGGGTTTTCCTTTTACCCGGACCGTGGTAAGGGGTAAAGATAATACACAAATTCGGGCCCATCCGGTGAAATTTTCCGTCCATGCAGTGTGGGGGGTGAGTGTGTGTGCGGGGGAGTGCCGGCGTCACGCCGGGCACGTCCGGGTAGCGAAACCGCGACGCGAGAGAACAGTGCTTACGAACGTCGTGAAAGCGTAAGAATATCTCGCTCCTACAATCTTCAATCTTCAATATGTTCGATTTGGCTCCCTTATGTGCTAAAAATAGCACTGCACTAAAAAAATATAGCCCCAGCATACACTTCACTAAACCCACAATTCCTGCCTAATGAAAAAACACTTGAGCGGGTTGTTTACTGAGCGGCCAAAGAGGGTGGAGGAGGGACGGACAGGCGACAGGCCATGAGGGGGAACGGGGCACGAGATGGCGTAGAAACTGAATAACTGGATCACTGCCCAGTTTGTATACTCACTGTGTTGTGTTCTATATAGTTTTTGGTGTTTCTCTACATGTTGAGGGAGAAGAAAAAAACACCCAAATTAAAAAATAAAGTAGGTTTATTGGAGTCAGCTCTGACAAAAATAAAAGGGAGTTCTTCAAGTCCTGTGCCCCACGCGCAGGCTTGCCCCAGAGTTACTGCCGACGTGTGGGGTACAGAGACAAAAAAAAAAATATTTTATCTACAAATTCTACAGGAATCTCACTCTTTTACATAGGCGATATCACACAGCATAAAACTAAACTGTCATATTTCACATGGTGTAAAATATAACAAAAAGGGTATATATATAATATAATCATATAATTATCACAATACAGGTACGATAATATTGTCATCATATCCCCTTAGGGGGGCATATAAATGGACTCAAAAAATCACAAAAAATATCACAAACTTTTTTTTATCACAACCCACAGTTATAAAATTGTTTTTTAACTAAATAAAACAACAACAATAAAAACGATATTTTAAACATCATTTTTTACCCAAATTTTAATTAAACTCGTATTACTGTAATTTTATTATAAAATTTTTTGCAATTATACTATAGTAAAAAAAAAATAAAAATGAAAAAATAAAAAAAATAAGTTAATACCAATTTTTAACACACTAATAATATTTCTATACTTATATATTATTATTTCCCATTTTTACAGTTATAATTTTTTTTGGAAAATACTACTAATAAAAGGAAAATAAAAATAATAATAATAAAATAATAATAAAAATAATAATATTATTATTTTAATGATATTAATAAACATCAAATGTTATCAAAAATTTTCTTTATTCTCACTTTTAAAAAACATATT
>NW_023643362.1:2500-9271 GCF_015228065.2 Penaeus monodon | reverse complement strand
CGGTCGCCAGCCCATCCGGTGCCCAGGGCCAGATGGGTGGTGTGCATTGAGTCTCCCCTATGATCACTCGGTCGTGTGCTGCGGAAGCACATACCTGGCTGATGTCTAAGCTACTACAGTGTGGCCTGCTGTACACGTTGTACATTTCAGGGTCCCCCGCCAGTTGAATCTCGACGGCAAGAGATTCACATCTTCTCCACAGTGCGGTGCATCGGCTATTGCGGAGCAGGGAATTGTTGCCTTCACCAGGGTCATCAGGCCTCTTTTGCCATCGGAACGTGGCAGCGCGTAGACGTGATACCCTGAGAAGCGAACAGCTTCCGCTGATAATGTCTCCTGGAGCATGACGATGTCAATGCTCCTTGATCGCACTATTGCGTGGAGGATGGCACTCCTTGAGGAGAAGCCACAGATGTTCCACTGCAGAATACTTAGATTGCGTGTCATGATGTTACTAATTGATAGTTACATCAGAGACATCGTCACATTCGGGTTGACGGTCGGAGTCTGACAACTCCATTGTGAGATCCTCACTGCTTGAGGACTCTCTTTCGACTGTCAGGCTATCCCTGGATCCACTGGGGGGTGGAGAGCCTTTGGTAGCTCTGACTTTTCGTCTTTGGCTTTTTCTCGGGCCAGGCTGTTTCTGTGCATTGGCTGGCCTTGCTTGGGCAGGCTCAGCTTCTTCTGATTCGGCTTGTGGCACTGAATCAGCCTGGTTAGGCTCTGCCTGTGAGGGCATAGTGTGGTATTAGGCAAACGCACAAGAAGTCAAATTACTCTTTATTTTAGAGTGTACAGCTAGTGTTCGGGTGAGAGCCTAGCCGATGAGTGAGTGAGTTTCTTTTGGACTCGGCGGCTTAAATATGCCAGCCGCGATGTATACTCTCGAGTCAGGTCCGATAAGCTGCGCGGTGATTGGCGGGAGTCGGTTCGCCAAACCGCCTGGACCTGACTCTACCGAGCGCGGAAACTCGTCGCACGTTGGTCACCACAGCACTCCCCTTCCAGTGTAGCGGTCGCTAAACGAACCTTCAAAATCGTGCATTGCTCCTGGAGATGCGCAGGCTTTGCACGGTCGATGCTGACGGTGTCGTCTCCTCGTGGTCGCCGGATGGTGATGGTTTTACTGTCTCGCTTGATGACCGGAAAGGGCCCCTCATAGGGTGGGCAGAGGGGAGGCTTGGTGGGTCGTCTTATGAAGACATGTGAGCAGTCTTGGAGGTCGCGGGGCAAGTAGATGTCTCGTTGCCGTGATGGTCTCGTAGGGCGAGAGCGGACGCGGGCCATGCGGTCGCGAAGCTGCTTGCCGAATGCCCCGGGTCCTGATCTCCGGAGCTGACTAGAAAGTCAGCAGGGAGAGCTATGGTGGTTCCGTAGACCATCTCTGCTGCGGTGCACCGAAGATCCTGCTTGAAAGAGGTCCGTATGTGTAGGAGTGCCAAGGGTAACTGGTCCACCCAGTGTCGGCGGGAGAAGAAGCCGTGAGGGCCTCCTTCAAGTGGCGGTGTAGGCGCTCCACCATGCCATTGGCGCTGGGATGGTATGCTGTGGTCCGGATGCGCTTCGAGCCGAGAAGGATCATCAGCTGCCTCCAGAGCTCGGATTCGAACTGAGGACCTCTGTCGGTCGTGACCGTCGCTGGAGTCCCGTAGCGAGATATCCAGGTGCTGAGAAAGGTCTTGGCAATGGTGGCGGCAGTTTGTGTCCTGGATAGGTGGTGGCCTCAGGCCACCTGGTAAACCGGTCAATCATCGTCAGGACTAGCTGTAACCTTGGTCTGCTGGTAGGGGACCGACTACGTCAGGTGACATTCTCGAAGCGGCCGTCTGGTACAAGGAACACCTGTGGGGGAGACTTAGTGTGTCGGTGAACCTTACTGCGTTGACATTCGATGCAGGTGCGACACCACTGCCGGACGTCTCTATTGATGCCGGGCCAGACGACTTTGCTGCGGATGAGGTCCTGTGTTGCGCGGATTCCCCTATGAGCGTGGTAAGCTTCGAAAAACTGTCGGCGGAGTGACGGAGGGATGTAAGGACGGGGTCTGCCCAGCGAGATGTCGCAGAGGATGGTGTCCCGGGAGTCCTGAAGCTGCACCTGCTCTAGTTGAAGGGAGGTGTCTCCGTCGGTGAGCCTGGGGAGGGAAGGGTCCTGTTGCTGCTCCCTGCGAACCACTGGTAGTCGATCGGGGTGCCTGCTCGCACTTACCATGGATATCGAGACCCTGGATAGGGCGTCTGCAGCCTGGTTTTTGGTGCCCCGGATGTGTTGTATGTCAGTGGTGAACTGGGCAACGAAATCCAGGTGCCTCTCTTCACGCGGGGACTGACGGCGACTCCTGTTGTGCAGGGCGAAGGTGAGGGGCTTGTGGTCCGTCAAGATGTGGAAGTCCTTCCCCTCGACATATGTCCGGAAGTGTTTGATGGCCGTGTACACCGCAGGAGCTCCTTGCCGAAAGCACTGTAACCTATTTTGTTGTGGGCTGAGAGTCCGTGAAAAGGAGGCCAGGGGTTGCCAACCGTTACCTGAATCTTGTTGCAAAACTGCTCCCATGGCGGTGTCCGAGGCGTCGACGGCTATATTGAGCCTTGCTCCCTGCTGCGGGTGGTTGAGGAGGGTCGCCGAGGCTAAGGCGTCCTTGCTAGCCTCGAAAGCTTCGATCGCCTCAGAGGTCCAAGTAACGTCTCTGCCGCGTCCCGACCGGGATGGAGCGAGGAGACGTTGCAGAGGTGCCAGAAGAAGTGCACACTTCGGGATGAACCTCCTGAAGAAGTTAATCATACCGAGGTACTTCCGAAGCTGTGTCATCATTGTTGGCTTAGGGAACTGCCTGATGCTGCTGACCTTCTCCTGAGCTGGGGTAATACCGTCGGCGGTAATCGTGTGACCTAGAAAGGTGAGAGAGGGGACTCCGAAAAGACTCTTACCAGGGTTGATGACGACTCCGGCTCCCTGCAAGCGGTCAAAGAGGGCCCGGAGGTGCTGCTGGTGTTCCTCACTGTTGCTGCTGGCGATGAGTATATCGTCGATGTAGACGAAGACACCCTGTAGGCCGCGGGTGACATCGTCCATGAAGCGCTGGAAGGTCTGGGCGGCGTTGCGGAGTGTGAACGGCATTCGCAGGAATTCGTACAGGCCGAAGGGCGTGGTCACAGCTGTCTTCGGGATGTCCTCCTCGGCGATGGGGATTTGGTGGTACGCTCTGACGAGGTCGATTTTAGAGAAAATCGTGCATCCCGAGAGCTCCCGTGTGAAGGAGTGGAGGTGCGGGAGGGGGTAACGGTCCGGTGCGGTGGCTGTATTGAGGTGACGATAATCCCCACAGGGACGCCAGTCTCCGTCCTTCTTACGAACAAGGTGCAGGGGAGATGCCCACTGGCTGCTGGAAGGGCGTATGATGCCGAGCTCTCGCATGTGCTCGAACTCTGCCTTTGCGATGCGGAAGCGATCTGGTGCGAGTGGCCTGCAGCGGGAAAAGACCGGGGGTCCAGTCGTGACGATGTGGTGCTTGACGGTGTGTGGTGGTGTCGTTGTCACGTTGATGGGCTTGGTCAGCGCTGAAAACTCGCGCAGCACTGCTCTGTTAGGGCACTGGTTGGGCAGTACAGTGTATATCCGGGGGACACGTACCAGGGCCGATGAGGCGTAGGTGCGGGTCCCTGACTGGTGCACAAGGCACCGGGGAGTACCTGTAGCAGCACGACCCCGCAACCTGGAGTTCAGCATAGTTACCCAGGTTGGGTCACACAGGTCCACAGCCATGTCCGCGCTCATTGGACAGCGGGCTCCCCTCGTTCCCTGCGTGCTTACACAGCGCTAGTGTATTTAAGCCGCAGAGCCGAAAAACGAGATCAGCATTCCCGATCCTCCAGCAGAACCTGACAACAGCAGCAGCACCACAAGGACTGCCCAGTCCTTAGCCGACTGGGGAGCCTGCCGGCTCCCCCGTTGATCTCCGACTTCACTACCAACACCCAGCCATACCTGTGGGCACTCACACCCACAACAATTTCTCCCCAAAGAGATAAGACACCAGTAACCTCAAATAGAAGATGGGCAACATCCATCTTGTAAGGATGGATGTTGCCCATCTTCTATTGAGGTACTGGTGTCCTTATCAATTTTGTATGAGAGGATGAAGGTCCTGAAGTTAGGGGTTCCAAAGTAATCTCTCCCCGCGTCCCGCCCGGGATGGGGGCGAGGAGACGTTGCGGGGGGGGCCATCGGGGACGATGTGGTGCGGACGGTGTGTGGGGGTGTCTTTGGCCACGTTGATGGGCTTGGTCACGGGGAAAACTCGCGCAGCATTTCTCTGAAAGGGCACGGGTTGGGGCCCAACATTGATTCCCGGGGAAAATCCCGGGGCCCAAAACGAGGCGTGGGTGGGGGCCCCTGACGGTGCAAAAGGCATCCCCCCTTTAAGGTCCCCCGGGAAATCCGTGGGACCAGAAAATCAGCTCCGAGGATCGGTGCGAAACTTTCCAAGGGGGAAAAAACCCAGCCCAGCTTCGATTGGGGAGCGCCCCCTAAAAAGGGGGTCAATGGCCCTCACCGTCCCACTTTGAGGGCAAACTTTTGGCGTTCCAAAGGGTGCGAGAAGCATGGATTGCCTGTCTTTGAAGGATGCGGGAATGAGACTGACTTCCGCTCCTGTTTCCCCCAAAACCGCAGGTGTAAAATTTTTTGCGCGGACGTAGAGTAGGCGCCGTCGGGGGGCCGCAAAAATCGCCCGCCCCCTTTTGGTCAATAGAAGAGGGAGGTTCCCCATCTTTTATTTGGGGTTACTGGTCCCTTTTATCTTTTGGGGAAAGAATTTGTTGTGGGTGTAGTCCCCCACGGGTTTTGGGCGGGGTTGCTGAAGGGGAAGTGGGAAAGGAAAAACGGGGGACCCGGCGGGCCCCCAGTCGGCAAAAGGGAAAGGGGCAGCCCTTTTGGGGTTTGCTGCTGCTTTGTCAGGTTCTGCGGGGACGGGAATGCTGTCTCGTTTTTGGGCCCCTTCTGGGTTTAAAATAAAACTGGGCGCTGTGTAAGCGCGAGGGAACGAGGGGGCCCGCTGTCCAATGACCCGGGACTTTGGGGGGGGCCCTGTGTGCCCCAAACCCGGGGTAACTATGCTAAACTCCGGGTTTGGGGGGTCGTGCGCTAAGGTACCCCCCCTCCAGAGAGTGAGGCAAAGCGAGCGAGGGGAAAAAACCAAAATATGTATAACTCTGGTGGTCCCCAGTAGGGGTTGAGGAAAACGCCAAGAAGTAAAATTTACTTTTTATTTTAAGGTAAAAGCTAGTTTTTTCGGGGGAAAAGCCTACCCGAGGGTTTATTTAGTTTCTTTTGGACTCGGGGGTTTAAATATCCCACCGCGATTTTTTACCCCTGAGTCGGGTTCCGTTGGGGTTTGCCGGGTTTGGGCGGGGGGTCGGTTCCCCAAAAAACCCCCTGGACCTGACTTTCCCGAGCGGGGAAAAACTCGTCGCACGTTGGTCCCCACAGGGATTGTTTTTGAGGGAAAAAAGGACTATATAAAAAAACCCTTTCCGATGCTTTTTTTTAAAACAAAAGTAACGAAAGGTGAGGGGGAAATGGAGGGTGTAGGTTTTAAGAAAAAGGCGAGGATTTACTCCTCGTTCACCAAAAAAACGCCTACTTTAACCCCTTTGGGGAAAAGGGCCCCCCAAAACCCCTCCCCTGGAAAGGGCTCCGGAAGGTACAAAAAAGCCGGGGTGGCGATTAGACCGATTTTCCTCCCATATTGGCAGGGCTCCCCCCGTTTGGCCCAAGTTTTGGTTTTAAACCCCCCTTTTTGGCGCTAAAGGGGGTTATCAGTGATTCCCCCCTGAAAAAATTCCGGGGACCTCAGAGGAAAGTCTTTAGAAATTTCCCGGGGGTAAAAAAAAAAGCTTGGGCCCGTTTTGATGTAAAAACCCCCTTTACCCAAAGTACTCATAAACGGGGGCGTCCGAGCATTTGAAAAAGGGCAAACCCGCTCCATGGGCAATTGCCGAACTTTCCCCTGCCAAAGAAATTTTTTCGCCTAGGAATTTTGCTTTGGGCTTTCCCCCTACTTTTGAATTTGGGGGGAAGAATAACCCGCAGATTAGGGGTCTCAAAAGGGCTCCCCCCCGAGTGCAGTCATGGCCTGCGGGTTTATGGAGCAATGGAAGGGATAACTACCAAAGGGTTTAACGGCAACATTCAAATTTGTTCGTAGATGAGGGCCTCGTCATTGCCCCCCGAAGGTTTTGCTTTAACATACAAAGACGCGGCCCCCAAATTTCCCTTCACGAGAAAAAACAGTTGACTGTGGAGGAGGAAGAGGATCAAAATTACCTTTTCTGGACGATGAAACCCAGGTTTTTTTCTGTAAGGAACCTTTCAAATAAAGATGATTTGTCCCTTTTTTACTCCGACCCCAAAAAACAAAAAAAAATCTGGTGTTTTTAATTGGGTTCTTCCTCAGAGCCTGAGGGTCTGCCCCCCTGAATTTTTTTGGGATGATTTGCCTATGTAATTTGTTTTTTCATGAAACACAAATAAACCCCGAGGCTTCCCGCTAAAACCTCAGAAAGAAAAGGCCCAGAAACCCTACTCGCAAAATCAAACCCTGCCCCCTTTCTAATAATGTTCTGATATTACCGCTTTACCAAAGGGGTCAGCAGATACTTTTGGCCCAAAAAAACGAGAAACGCCCACATCCGGGGGGAAAAAAATAAAAAAGGGTTAAACAGACCGGAAACAGCCCGAAAAACAAACCCCTTTTAGTTTGTTATCGCA
>NW_023643361.1:0-9271 GCF_015228065.2 Penaeus monodon | reverse complement strand
CTCCTCTTTTTCTCTCTACCCACTTTTTTTTTCTCTTCTCTGAAAGTAAAAGGGGTTTGACGGTTAAACGATTATTTCTTTGTTTTGTTTTGGGAGGTTTTCCACCCGACATATAATCATAAATTCCCCTTTTTAGAATGTATTGGGACTTGTCACAGTTAATATTATGTAAAGCCATATATCTCTATCAACAGCGGCGTGGTGGATTAACCCGGGTAGTCCACGTCGCCGAGGGGATAGGGTGTGACATACCATGTTACCTCAATTATTAGCAGGTATTAATATTACGTACGATAACACACACACACACACACACACAAACCCCCCACAACACACACACACCATATAACACAAGTCAACAACCCACACACAAAAAAAACACACACACAAAAACCACAAAACACACACACACATATACAATATGAACAACACACACACAACACACACAAATAATAATTATATAAAAATATAATAAAAATATTTATATGTATAATATGTTATACATATTTATAATTTCCCCTTCTCTCTCTCTCTCTCTCTCTTTTCTCCTCTCTCTCCTCTCTCTCTCCTCTCTTATAATATATTTTATATAAAAAATAAAAATATATTTTATAATAATATTTATATAATTTTAAATATTCAGATGCTCAATATTATTATATACACAACAGTACACAACACAAAAAAACAAATTTTAATAATATATTATAAAGTTTTGATAGAAATATTTTAAAAAGAAAAAATAAAATAAAGAATAGAAAAAAATAAAAATTAAAAGGAGGGAACATATGTAAGAAAATAATAAATAATATAGAAAAAAAGATATAATAGAAAATAGAAACAATACACACACACACACACACACACACACCAAAAACCACACACCACACACAAAGGATATATGAATTAATAAATAAAATACAATAATATATAATATATATATATAAAATATAATATATAAAATAATAATATTATTACATACACGCACACACACACACACACACTTTACATAAAATTAATTACATAATAATAAAATATTAGATAATTATAATATATAAAATCTCCAACCCCACACACACACAACACACACAACACACCCCACACACATACACACACAAACCCCACACACCACACAAACAACAACCCCCACACATAAAAACAACCACACCACACCACACACACACACACACCAAAATATATTATAAAAATATATATTTTATATATTAAAATATTTTTTTATTATATATATAATAATATATATCACACACAACACACCCGTAATATAATAATATACGGATGTGGGGTGTGTATATAATGTATTATAATTTTTAAAATTATTATATAATAAAATTTTAAATATAATATAATATATATATTGGTGTGTGTGTGGTGTGTGTGTGTGTGGGGGTGTTGTGTAGTGTGTGGTGTGTGTGTGTGGTTGTGTGTTGGTGTGTGTGGTATGTGGTGGGGGTGGTGTGGGTGTGTTGTGTGTGTGGTGTGAGGAGTAAAATAATATATATATATAATAATATATAAAAATATATATATATGTATATAAAAATATGTATGTATTATGTGGTGTGTGGGTGTGCGGTGGTATATAAAATATATTATAATAAATAATAATATATAAAATAATATAAATATATATATAATTATTAATTATTATAATAAAATATATTATGTGTGTTGTGGTGTGGTGTGTGTGTGTGTGGTGTGTGGTGTGTATATGAAAACAAATATATATATATATATAATATATATATATATTATATATATATAAAATTTTATATTTTAAATTTTATAAAATTTTTTAAAATATAAAATAATATATATATTAAAAAATTAGGTGTGGTTGTGTGTGTACATTGGTGTATTATATTTATAGAGCATACATGAATATATATTATATATTTATAATATAAATATATATATATATATATTTATATATATATATAATATATATAGAGAGAGGAGAGAGAGAAAAGGAGAGAGAGAGAGAGAAAGAGAGAGAGAGAGAGAGAGAGAGAGAATAATATAAATGTAATACATTATATAATATATATATATAGATAATAAAATAAAAATTAATAATATAAAATGTGTGGTGTGTTTTGGTGTGTGTGTTCATATGTGATATGTGTTGTGTGTTTTTTGGTTTGGTGTGTGGTTTGTTGGTGTGTGTGTGTGTGTGTACATAGTTATATGGGGTGTTTTGGTGTGTGTGTTGTGTGGTGTGTGTGGTGTTGTGTGTGGTACTAGTAACGGTAATAAAAATACATGCTAAAAATTTGGGGGAACGATGGTGATTTTCAAACCCTACCCCAGCACGGCGACGGGATGAAAACACGGGTTTAACCCACACACCGCCGCTGTTATATGAGTTTGAGTGGCTTGACATAATATTTAAACGTGAAAGGTCCAACAACTAATTGAAATGGGCTAATTGATGTTATAGTCGGGGGAAAAAACCTGGACACCAGAAAAAATACATAAGAAATAATGTTAATACACGTAAACCCTTTTTTATTTTAGAGAAAGAAAAAAAAGAAAAGTGGGTAGAGGAAAGAGAGAGAGGAGAGAGAGGGAAGCAGAAGTATCGTGTTTTAAATATAGAAAAGTCCCCCAAAAAACCAGTGCCAAATTTAAACCCTGAGAGTGAGAGAATTCTAAAACCGCCCTTGAGCACATACGAAAATTAAATAAATAAAGTAATTTTTTGCGTCCTCTCACGGACACCAGCAAAAAAATTTACGAACCCATCACGGGCGGTCGACGAACGGCCACAACAACTCAAGCCACTTTTAGTAAAAAACCCTAAAAACAAAGTCCAAAAAGGCTTCCCATTGTAAAGCAACGCCCAGGGGCTATTATTTTTGGGAGGCAGTGGGTGCATGGAACAAAAAACGGGCGGGTGATGGGGCCAAAGGCAGCATTAAGGTCGTAGATGGATTTTTAAAAAGAAGAGTGTAAGTAAAGGCAAAAGAAAAAAAAGGCAGGGGAAAAAAAAATCATTCCCCTGCACACACACACACACACACCCCCACCACACACTCTCACACACAAAAAAACCCACACACACAACAACACAAACACAACACACACCATATAAATATATAATATAAAAATATATATTTTAATATATAATAAAAAATATAATAAATTATATATATGTAGTATCATATATATAATATAATATATAATATAAATAATAATATGTGTGTGGGGTTTTGTGTGTGTGGGTGTGGGTGTGTGTGTGTGTGTGTGTATGTATTATATATATATATATATATTTATATAATAAAATATATTTTAATATATATATACAAATATAGTATGTGTATTATACTATACATATTAAATCCCGTTTTCATTTGACAAAGTGGAAAAGGTTTGAAGGGGAATGAGTTTCCCTTTTTTGGGAAAGTATTCATTCTCTTTTCATACCTTTGTCATATGTATATATTTTTGGGGTGTAAAAAGTATAAATATAAAATATTATATATAATATATAATATATAATATATATTTTAGATGTATGTATGATGAGTAGTAGTATGTATGTATGTATGATGTATGTTGTAGTTTTTGTAGTATGATGTAGTATGAAACATAATCATATTTCTGCAAAAAAACCATACATTCCCATAGAATTCATATGAAAATCCTTTAAATTCGGGAGAACAAAAGTACATAATGACAAAATAACATTGATAAATACAATCTTCACAACCGTTTAAAAGTTTGGGTTGTGAATAGTCGGTTTTTCAGCTTTAACAGTTTAGCACGTTTTAGGACTTTTTTGGGCACTTTATTCAAGCTTAAAAAATAGGCACATTATTCTCAAGACAGGAACAGCTCCCTTTCACGCGAAGGAACAGTGACAACGTAAAGTTCCTTCTTTCTGTGCAAAAGTTAGATGATTATAAATTCGAACCAGGGTTAATTTGGGTTTTGAAAACGAAAAGAAATTTTGTTTTTGCTCGGTTTTTCTTTTTACTGGGTCATTCCTTTCAACAAAAGGGCTTTTAAAGCTCACATCTAAGGGGAAAAAAAAGGCAAAACTTTAGATGTATGGAGTATCACAAGTGAAGTTTTAAGTGAGTTCCCAAAAAATGGTGTGATCACTGTACCGGATTGTTTTTTATCCTTTTTACAGTAAAGTAAATAAAAAAAAAATAAAATATAATATATATATTATAATATATATATTATATAAAAATATAGCTAGCCAGGGGTTTTGTCTCTTGCGAAAATGTGTTAACATAAAAAAGGAGACCTGGGAGTGTAAACATAAAAAGGAGACCTGGGCAAACTGCGCAACGGCTGTGGGGGAGGAGCAAAAAGGAACAAACCAAGGGAGACGGAGTTGGGTGGCTCTGTGAAAACCTGTGTCCCCCTTGGGGGACCTGTATATTTGTTTTGCCTTTTATAAGCTGTATCGTGCAGTGGACATTTTTGTTTCCAAGAAATGGTGCCAAGAAAAGTGTAGGGTAAAAAATTGTGTAAAAAAAGGAAAGACGCATCTGGTTTTTTCGTGCCCGCCCCCACTTGGCGTTTCCCCTTTAGTACAAGGGAACAGAGGGTATTTATATTTGTTAACGGCATTCACTCTTATTTTGGGGTTTGGCACACGCAGTAAAAAAAACACACGAGACATGCTAGAGGGGTAAGGGGTATGGGGCGCAGCAGCTGCCCGGAGGGAGAGGGCTGATGCCCTTTAAACCGGTGGTCGCGGGCGACAAACTCTCTGAGGCCTAGGTCATTCTCGGTGTAAGTAGTGACCGTTCCAGCGGGGGACCGGTGCAGAGTGCAAAAAGCATGGGGAGGAGCGAGGTGAGGTCATGGCTCGTCTGTACACCTAGATAAAAGGGGTATAGAACCCTTACATGGTTTGAGGGGTTTGATAGTTTGGCTCCAGTACTTTGTTTGGGCTTTCCCTCGGGGTTGTTCTGGGACGCGTGGTGCTGGGTGCCTTTTGGGGAGTGTTCAGTTTTCAGCCCCTGTGAATAGCCCCCTTTTTTGCCTAGCCTCCCTTGTTTTGGTGGCAGAGAGACGAGGCAGGGGAACAAAGGGTGAGGAGTGGGATTTGTGATATTGATCAGTGAGCGCGCGATTTATCATGTGCCCAAAGAGGCGGCAGCCATGAGGGAGAGGGGCTATGACGAGGAGGCACGAGTGGGGTGAACCCGACCAGATGGCCCTGATCATGCCAGCTGGGGTATGAGGGAGGAAATGCAAAAAGGGGGGAAAGAAGAGCAACGAGCAGGCGCACCTCTCGTCGAGAGGGGGAAGGGGGCCAGAGGAAACAGTTCTGCCAACTGTGGGGGGGTTTAAGAGCAACTTGACTTGAAGATGGAAACTCGCAGTACACCGACAAGGGCCCCCAACAGCGTGAAGAGTGAAGAGGAGGAGGTGCAGACTCTGAAGGGCGGGGTTTCGGGGCCCCTGGGGGAGGAAGTGAAGGGGAAAAAGGCGGCTCACGAGGTATTAACGTTTCAAGCAGAGAAGGAGACGAGGTTTTTGGCAACAGAGCCAGAATGTCAGATTTATGGGGTCGCCTGGGGTCCCTGGGAGGAAACCCCCGGGCCCGCAGCGTCGGGGAGCCAGTGGTCCTGCAGAAGGTGGGGACCCACGGAACCGCTCCTTGGGAGGGTGGCGGCAAACTCGGACCCCGGCAACCCGCCTCGTTGCCTCCCTACCCCCTTTCCCCCCCCCGGGCGTGTTAGTTCTGGTACGCGTTTCCACCCGCAGCCCCTCAGCCTCCAGACATTCTGTGAAGGTAAGCCAGTGAGTAGACGGGGGGGAAATGGCCCCGGAGGCATATGGCCCAATTTTGAAATGCTGGCATCTGCCAGGCTGGAGTCGGAAGAGAAGGCCTGCAGCTGGGAACAGCGAAGGGGCCCCGCGGGGAAGGGTTTGGGGATCGCCCCCACCCAAAAATGCTCTCACCAGCATGGGGAGGTTTTAAAAAGCCGGTTCGGGCACCACCCCCAGGCCCAGGAATCGGGCCCACTTGAAGAAGCGGACTCGTGAGGGGGCGAGACAATGTCCCCGCGGCGCAGGGTGGGAAGCTGGAAGAGGGTTTCCCCGCAGCCGGAAGGATGATCGTGGTCCCGGCCCCCGATTTCTTTGTTTTTCTTTGCAGACAGCAGGAAATCTACGTCAAAACAGGGAAACCCCGGGAGCAGGGGCGCGGCAAGGGCCCTGGAGTTCGAGGCTTTCCTGAAGGGAACGAGTGGGGCCCAGGGAAACTGTCAGCCCGCCAGACTTTTCCCGGGGGCCCGAAGGCTGAAGTGGAGAAGGTAGATTGAGGAAAGGGGAGCCCCAGCATTTCAAGGTTGGTTGGGGCTGCGGTGAGGAAGGGCACAGACGTAGTCCGGGTCGGAGGGAGCCGGGAACACTCCTAACCGGCGGATTCTGATGCCTTCCCCATGCCAAGGACTGGGGCAGGAGGCACCACCGAGTGATGTCCTAAGGCTAAAAAGTGGTACAGGAGGAAAACTGGACAGGGTGGGGGAAGGGGGGCCCAAACCCCGCCATCCCGGTTCCCGGGCCCCGACTTTTGGGAAGTGCCGCGAACCAGCACGATGCAGGCGGGGGGGTCAGTAGAGGGAAGGGCCCTCCGCCCGACACGGACACTGGGGGTGAGAAGACCCTAGGCAGCCCGAATGTTGGCCCCTATGCGATTCCCGAGCACCCCAGAGATTGTGGGTCACGGGGCATTTTGTGCAGCTCAAGGGGCATGGGGGGTGTATTGGCGGGCAGCACGGTGCAGCGGCTGCGGTGGGGTGGCCGATCGGCGAGCACTGCTTTTCTGGGCCCTTTACTACCTGATGCAGAGTAAAGGGGTGGTCGACCTTTGGGTGGAAGCTGGGGAGGGGCACAGTGAAGATTTTCCCTTCTTCCAGGGTTTGGGTGTGCAGGGCAGTTACGGCTGAGCGACTGCACCTTTCCCCCCGGGTAGAGTCTAGAACTGGGCCGACGTCAAGAGTGATGGTGGAGTAGAGGGCGTGTGGAGCCATCCAAAACCTGCAGTGGGGGCCCTAGGGGGGGCGGAGCCTTGTTTGGGCCCCGGGAGAGGTTTTTTACAGTTGTTGGTAGAATTCTCTGAAAGGCCCAAAAAAGGTGCCAGCGGGGCAAAGCTGGCAATTTTGAGGAATGGAGCATCCAGAAGAGTCGTGGGGGGCAAGGAGTTTGGTTTGGGGGGGGCCGTTCCGACTTCTGAGGATTGGCGACCGGAGGCCTAACCTGGGGGAGGGGCATGCGATTGTGCAAGTCAAGGTAGCCGGCCATGCCATGAAGGAGACCTATGCCGGGATGAGGGGAAATGAGGGGACAAATAGGTAACAGAGTGTGGCGCTAACCGCGTCGGAAGCGAGGGGCTCTCCCGAAGTACAGAGCCCCCGGGGAAAGGGCATACACAGTGGTAGCGGGCCCCCCTTTATGTCACTACGAATTTTCAGGGGGGCGAAAACGAGTCTGTTGTCCGTGGGCGGCGGGGGCGTTCCATGGAAGCATGGTGAAAAAAAAAGATGAAGTTAGCCCCAGTAGCGGGGATGAGGAGTGGCAGATGCGACGTGAGGGCGATACAACAGCGTCAATGGTGACCCTGAGCCAGGTCTTGGGGCTGAGATACCCCTTGGGGGCCATGCCCAAATTACCGCGCCACAGCTCCCCAGAGCGACCCCCGCGAAGCAAAAAAAGCCCCCGCTGAATGAAAAATTTTTGTGTTTTGAGAAAAAGATTTACAATTCGGTTTCTTTTTTTGAAAGAATTTTGTTTTTTCCTGAGGACTAATTTTTTTTTAAATTTTTTGTGTTTTTAGGTTTTGGATGTCAGAGCAGAGGGCGTCTGCTTGATAGGGGGGGATGTGTACGCCAGGGGGGTTTTTTCTCTGTGCGAAAATGTGAACATGAAAGGTGACTGGGCATTTGGGGTTTAAATTTAAAAGGGTACCCCGGGGAAACATAGCAACGGGTGTGAGCGGAGGAGCGAAGGAACAAACCAAGGGAGACGGAGTTTGGGGGCTGCCCTGTGAAGACCGTGTGTGCCCTGGACCTGATATACTTTTTGTTGCCCCTTTATAAGCTGTATGGCAGTGGGACATGTTTTTTCCCCCAGATTGTGCCCATAGAAAAGTGCGGGTAAAAACTTGGTAAATAAAGGAAAAAAACTGTCATTTTGTGTTTTTTTTGTGCTCTTCCCCCCGTGGGTTTGGGACGCGTGGTGCCGGGGTCTTGGAGTGTTCAGTGTTCATGACCTGTGAAGCACGCCTTTTGCCAGCCGCCTTGTGTGGTGGCCAAAAGACGAGGCGGCGGCGTAACAAATTATGTATTTTGTATGTAAGTACGAATGTGTGTGTATATACATAATAAACATTATATATTACCATAGCTATATTAAAAATTAAATATATATATATATAATATAAAATATATAATAAATAATATAATAAATATTGTATATATATAATTATGGATATATATATACAATTTTAAAACATAATATATATTAAAAATTTTATTATATATATATAAAATTAAAAATATATGTATATAAAATATATGTGTTAAAAATAACATAAT
Source organism: Penaeus monodon (assembly GCF_015228065.2). Classification (NCBI taxonomy): domain Eukaryota; kingdom Metazoa; phylum Arthropoda; class Malacostraca; order Decapoda; family Penaeidae; genus Penaeus; species Penaeus monodon. The sequence goes on along the minus strand of NW_023643361.1, from coordinate 683 downwards.
ATACATATATAATATATTAAATAATAAAAATTTTTAAAAATATGTGTGGTGGTGGTTTTGGTTTGGGGTGTGTGTGGTGTGTGTAGTAAATATATTTTTTAGAATTTATTGTTACCTATCTTAAATTTTGAGATCGTCCATTTCCAATGAATGTTGCCCCCGCCCCCCCTTTTTCCAAGGATGAAGGTCCCGGGGGAAAAGGGCGTGGTCGAGGGGTCCCCCCGGAGAGCCCGGTGGCAGTCTGCTGCTTGGGTCCCCCCGGCCTCGGGTTCATCCCCGCGCCGCCCCGGGCCGAGGAGCCGCCCCAGGGACGCGCCCCTCGCTCGTCACGCCGTCGTGGCAGCGGTCTTGCCCTTGTCTTTTTTGTGACGTTTGGTTTGTATATTTAGAAGCAAAGCGTTTTGGTTTTTTTTTGCTCTGCATCTTGGCACATTTTAGTTCGTCAGTATTGCCTTGCTTGGGGAAGCCCAGTTTCAAAAAGGCATTTATTTTTATACTAATTTTTATTTTTTCTATTTGCTTTACTTTATAACATCGGTCTTGGATAGGAAACACTGATAGCAGTTAATAAAAGAATTATGTTAATTTAGGATACTGATTAGGGAAGAAAATTTTCCGGCGACAAGCCCGCTGTATTTTCAGAGAGTTTTTTACAGCGGCCTTTTCAGCGGGGCCCCTTTAAT
>NW_023643360.1:0-9272 GCF_015228065.2 Penaeus monodon | reverse complement strand
CCTTATCCACAACACTTCATGGACTTTTCATATTAATTGTGCCCAAAGGGTAACACCATATTAATTTGGACCGAAATCCCAAACCCTCCCCGGCAAATGGCTAAAACATCCAAAACCCTTTCATGCGCCCCCCACCCAGTTTCACGGGTCTCAGTGGGACACGTGCATTCAATTTCCTTAATGGGAAGGGGACTTGTCAAGCTCAAGCAAAACTCCATCCCAAAGGCATATACAAAGAGTTTATAAAAAGACAAACTATGGAGATATCAAGCTATGTCATATAGCTAAGATAAATATTATGCAATAGTAAAAGGTAATGACATATTTACGTGTAAAAACTATAATTGAAAGGGGTCATCAATATTACATAGTAATTGTTACAAATATAGGCATAATAATATAAATCAATAAATATTTATATATAATATATAATAATAATAATATATATAATATTATATATATATATACGTATATACATATATAGATGATATATAATATAATAATAATAGTATATCACATATAATATAATAGATACATATATAGATATAATAGACATATAATATATATATTATAAAATATAATATATATTTTCATATAGATATATAATTACATAATAGATATATAAGATAGATATAATATAATAAATAGTAATATATTAACTATTATATATATATAGAGATAGATATATATGTAAGTATATAGATATATATATATAGATATATATATGATATATAGAATATGTAATATATATTATATATATAATATAGATATGATATATATATATATATATATATATGAAATATATACTATATATATATATATATATATATGTAATATATATATATATAATAATAATATATATATTATAATATATATATATATATTAAATATATATAATAGAATATATACATATATACATATATATACATATATATACATATACATATATATACATATATATATATAATATATATATATATATATATATATATATATAATATATATATATATATATATATATATATATATATATCTCACTCACACACGGTAGGTTCATGTCTGAGCCGCCGTGGTCACAGCATGTACTAATTGTGGTTTTCATGTGTGATGCTCTTGGAGTGAGTACGTGGTAGGGTCCCCAGTTCCTTCCACGGAGAGTGCCGGTGGTACCTTTCTAGGTATATTATAACATATATTATTATATATATTACATATATAATATATATTACATATTATATATATATATACATATATATTTTATATATATAATTACATATATATATAATTACATATATATATAATTACATATATATATATAATTACATATATATATATATAATTACATATATATATATATTACATTATCAGCTCAAGTCAGTGCAGGGTAAATAGAGATGGTGACTCAATAAAAACACCGGGCGGAAGGCAATGGCAAACCACCGCTCTAAATTGCTAAGAAAAAATCATGGAAGCCCATGATCGTCAAGGCTGCGGTGGCCGAATGGTTAGAGCGTCGGACTCAAGACTGTCACGACGGCAATCTAAATTCGAGGATTCGAGTCACCGACCGCCGCGTTGTTCCATTGGGCAAGGAACTTCACCTTGATTGCCTACTAGCCACTGGGTGGCCAAGCCAGCCCAAGTCAAGTGCTGTGTCCTAAGCCCGGATAAATAGAGAGAATTACCTAAAAGGTACTACCGGCACTCTCCGTGGAAAGGAAACTGGGGACCCTACCATGTACTCACCCCAAGAGCATCACAACATGAAAACTACAATTAAGTTATGCGTGACCCGGGGGCCCCCGACATGAACCCCCGTTAAAAAAGAAAAAATATTACATAATTACTTTTATTTTAATTAGTGGGAAAATTATATATATTTTAAATATATTTTATAATATTATATATAAATATATTGTAACAATACATGAGGGACAGATGTCCCCCCTTCAACCCCCCCAAAGCCGCCCCCCTTTTCCCCTTTGGGAGGACGGAGCAGCCGGTTTCTCTTTTCGCACAGGAACAAACACCCGCCCAAAGGGAAACCCCGCATAAAAGGACAGCGAAGGGCAAAAACAACCACACACACACGGGAAGGGGACCAGCAGACGGCCCAAGCACACGGGCCCAGCCCACCACCCGTCCCCACCGGGGAAAAGGGGGGTCTCTTGGGGGGTTTTCATACTGTTTTAAGAATAAACCAGCAAGCTAACCCCCTTTTCACTGAACCCCCAGGTCCATCTCTGCCGCTACACCGGGTGCCCCGGTTGCTCAATCTTGTGTCACTCTATTCTGGTGGTTGCGGTGGCCACTGCTTACATTGGCGAATGGTGTCCAATCAGTGCCTTCCATTGGCAACAGCGGTGGCTTTTTGTTAATCTGAGGCGGGGTTTTCAAGAACCCACCTGCCTCGTAATTTTTGGAACCTGTCAACACACCCAGGAGTCGCAGTTCTATCCAGCACCAACAATTTTCCCGTTATTCAAAGAAGTGTCCCTTTAATCCCAGAGTAACTTTTGCCCTCCCTATACCCCACCCACCCCTTGCAACAAGTTGCCTTCTTTCAAATCAAGTACCGCCACTTACGAACGCACATACTAACTCTATACATAACCTTGTAACCATTGTCTTTCAAACCCCTGAGATAAAAACAAGTGAAAAAACCCTCACTCACACCTCACCCGCCCAAACCCCACCCGTAATTTGTGTATTGGTTAGTTTTTTTCTCTTTTAAAATTTTCCCCCAGAGCACAATTTAGCATATATCATTTCTTCAGAACAAAGACTACCTTAGTTTTTAATAATATTGTTATGTTTGGCTACTTTCATATTATTTATGTTTTTTTTTTGGTAAAATTTAATGAAATTATCTATTTTTTCTTTTATATTTTATTCCACCCGAAATCCTTCTTTTCTTGGTATTGTTATTTCGGTGTATACACTATAGTTTTTATAACACGTTCTCATACTTGCCGTGCTAATCTGCGTATTTCACACGGGGTTTTTCGATCCCCTGAATCTTTTTATCTACCTCCCTGCCCACTCTATGGAATTCACTCTAAGTTTGCGTTTTTACTTGTCCCCATCCCGAAATAACTGAACCCAAATTTTTTTACGACGCCTTAAAGAATTTCAATCTTGTCCCATATGTGGATTTTTGTTTCTTTTTTTAAAAGGGTTTTGGAATAGCGGAGGGGTATCCCAGTGAAATAATGGCAAAAATTGGAGACCCCAGCTTTATATAGGTTTACTCGGTTAATTTCATTTTAACCCCGGTCAGGCCTAAACGAAGGAAAAACCTGCGCCCCCCGCCCCGAAAATTTACGCTCTTGCGTTTAAAAGCGCCGAGCGCGCACTGTTTGATTTCACGGGCAAGTTAATTTTAAGCCCGGTCATGGCGTAAAACGAAGGAATCCTGCGCCGCCGCAATTAAGCTCATAGATTGAAGCCGAAACGCGCACTGTTTAGATTAATTTTCAGGCCAGTGCCTATGTTTTGGAAGCATATATACTTGCTATTACCCAAAGATAGGGAAAGGGTCTTAAAATAACTTTCTCTCTTTAATATGATGGTCCTTATGAACTCGTAATCCTGACACTTCAAGTAATTAATACCTTACTTGAACGTACTCTTCTGTGACAATTTTCTTTTATGTTTCTCATTTTCTTGCAAACTTAGTAAGGGTGATGGACAAACTCTTATCCTCTCCTCCGTAGGCCTTTATGGCCGGTACACTTATATTCGTTCTGGACGAGGACCCTCCTCGTATGAATGTTGCCCTCAGTGGAAATTCGCCACACCCGCTACTACCCGTGACGGCCAAAAGACCCTCGGATCACCAGGAACCATCTGTAGATCCCAAAGGGCAGAACCTCCTGCATCGTTTCAAGCGTTACAGTCGGCTCGAGACGAGCCTGCGGATGCACAGCGATGTCAAACAATACGTAGCAGGACAGATGTACATTCACACTCCGTCCAACACGCAGCCCTTCCTTGGGGGACGCAGATGCAGCCCGGCTTTTCTTTCGCACAGGAAACAAACATCCACCCTCAAAGGGAACCGCCGCATAAAAGGACACTTTCTGTAAGGCAGGACACACACACATCACACAGAGAGGGACACAGCAGACGGCCCAAGCCAAATGGGTCCAGCTCCACCACCTCGTCCTCCCCCCGGGGACACGGGGGGTCTCTTGGGGGGTTCATATTGGGCTCAAGAATAAACAGCAAGCTAAGCCCCTTTCACTGACCACCCAGGGCCATCTCTGTCCGCTCACACCTGGTGACGCGGTGCCCTAATCTCTCGTGTCATCATATTGGTGGCTTGCGGGGCCACTGCTTTCATCAGGCGAAGGGTGCTCCCAACTCAGTTGTCGCTACCTATAATATAATATATAATATTATATATATAATATATATAAATATAATATAAAATAGAAATAAAGATAATAATTATATAAAATAATATAATAATATATTTAAATATATAATATTAAACTAATATAATAATATATAAGTTTATTTTTAGATATATAATATATATTTTTAATTAGATAATAATGATATAATAATTTTAAAATATAAATAGTATATAAATATATATAATATAAAATTATTAGTAATTAATAATACATAAAATATAATATAAAATAAATACATAAGATATTTAATATAATAATATATAATATACAAAAATATAAATCTAATTATAATTAAAGAATAAATATTTTATAATTAAACTAAACATTATAAAATAAGATAATAATATAATATTAATATTTTAATATAAAATATCTTAAAATATTAAATAATAATATTTTATATTAATATATTTATATATTTATTATAATATATAAATAATATAATAATATAAATAATAATAATATATATATATATTATAATCTAATAATATAATATATATATATAATTAAATTAATATAAAATATCTATAATATAATATATAATATATATTATAATAAATTATATAAATATTTGAAAAATAATATATAAATAAATATATAAATTATAATATAATATAATAATATATATAATAATATATAAAAATTAATATATATAAATATATATAATAAAATTTTAATAAATGTATATATAGAAAAATATATATATAATATAATAAACATTATATTATCAAAAAATTATAATATATATTTAAATATAAAAATATAAATACATAAGATATATAAATAAGGGGAAAAATATAAAATAAAATATTAATAGAATTATTATAATAATAATATGTATAATATAATAAATAAATTTTAAAAAATTTAATAAATATATATTATAATGGTTTTATAAATAATTATAAATATATAATTAATAATAATATATATATATATTTAAATAATATATATATTAATAAATATAAAAAAATAATATAAAAAATAAATAATATATAAATATAATAAAATATATATAATAATAATAAAATATAAAATGTTTGTTGTTGTTGTGTGTGATTTAATATTCTTTAATAATTTTTGTAAAGTTAGCAAAATGGATTAAATTAGTATGACCTTTGATTACCTATATTACTTTCCTAAATGGCAAAAAAACATTTTTAATTAAGGTAAAAGCAAAAGTTTATTTATCATAGGAATTTTATTAAATTATATGTAAAATTTAATTAATAAAGCATATAAGAATAACATAAGATTTGAAAATCAAGAAAGGATAATAACAGAAAACAGGCAAGTAATTTAATACTAATTGGTGATTTGTAACGGTAGATCTAGATAATAAAACAATTAATATAAAAAAATTAAAACTAAAGTGTATAGGCAATGTTTAAATACATTGCAATCTGCTGATTGGGGTTTAAAACAGAATTACAGTTTAAACTAGTTGTCATAAAAAAATTCACACCAAATATTTTAAAAAAAGTTTGTGCAAAGGGTAAGATAAAATTTTTTTTAAAATTTTAGACAAAAAACAACAACAAAACAACAACAACACAAAAAACAACAACAAAACATTATATATTATAAATATATAATAAACATAAATAACAAATATAACATACATTATATATATATATTATATATATATTATATAATATATAATATATATATTTTAATAAATTTTTAATATATATATAATATAAATAAATATATAATATATAATAAAAATTTAATCTTATAATATATAAGTAAAATATCTAATCTTTTATCTATCTATTATTATATTATATATTAATATATATTATTATATATATATATATACATACATAAAAACACCACATTAAATTATGCACGCATTTAATAAAATAAATTTTAATTTTAAATATAAATATTATATTTCTATTCTATTTAATAATATATAATTAAAAAATAATAATATTATATTATCATATAAATAATTAATAAATAAAAAATAATACATGAAAAAAAGAGTTTAAAAAAAAGTAATATCTTAATAATAAATTTGATGCATAATTATTTTATAAAATTTCAATAAGTATACAGATTAGAAATAATAAGATATTTCATAATTGGTTTAATAAATAATTAACAGTTTTATTCCACTATATATGTTAAAATTACAATATATATAATAACAAAATATACCTAAAAAATAATCTATATAAAATATATATATATTATATATATTATATATATTAACAATATACAAATTATATTTCATTCATACATATATATATTAATAATAAATTTATAATATTAAAAACATACATAATTTTATATACATAAAAATAAATATTTTATAATTATACATAATTATATATCATACATATCCATATATACTTAAACATAAATATATATATTTTCATACATATATATACTATAATTATTAAATCTAATTTAATATATAATATAAATACATATAATTATATATTTCATAATAAATAATATATATATATTTTAAAAAATATATAAATACAGAATTTATAAAAATAAACAAATTTAAAAAAATTAATTAATTTTTATGAATTATTTTATTAAATTTTTTTTTTACTTTAGAAAAAATACTTATTTCAAAAATAAAATTTATTATGCAAATAAAAAAAAAACAAATTTAAAAGAAAATATATAAAATAGTCCAAAAAAATTAAAAAAAAAAAACACAAAAACCCAAAAAACAAAAAAAAAAAAAAAAAAAAAAAAAAAAAAAAACCCAAAAAAAAAATTTTGAAAAAAAAAAAAAAAAAGAAAAAAAAAAAAAATAAAAAGGAAATTAAAAGGAAAAAAAAACAGAAAAAATTTAAAAAAGGGTTAAAAAAAAAAAAAAAAAAAAAAAAAAAAAAAAAAAAAAAAAAAAAAAAAAAAAAATTTTTTTTTTTTTTTTTTTTTTTTTTTTTTTTTTTTTTTTTTTTTTTTTTTTTTTTTTTTTTTTTTCCCCCCCGCTTGCTTTTAAAATTTTGGGAAAAAAAAAATTTTTGACGGGAATTTTTTTCCCCCCAAAAATGACTTTTCCTGCGTCATTTTATGAAAAAAAAGCAAGGGAAAAAAAAAAAAATTTAGTGTTGTTGTTACTGTTAGAAAAAAAAAAGGTACATTACCCTTTGCAGAAAAAAATAAGAAAAATGTATATTGTATGAAAATAAAAAAAATAACAAATTAATAGAATAATACTGAGTGAACAAAACCTGCAGTCCAAATAAAAAGACTGAAAGAGTCTTAAGAAAGAAAAGATGGTGCTGGTACATTTTTGTTGTTTATATTTCTTGCAGTTGTTTAGAGTTACAGAAGAGATAGAATATATTAAAAGTTCAAGAGAATGGTGTTGCATAAAGACTATATAAAAGTTTATTTCTATAAATGTTTACACATATTTACACCCTATTTTGGATATAAGCAAAAATGTGGGCTGTATCGAAATTGACATCTTTCCTATAGTATCCATTTTTCTATGATTTCATGTTTATCCTTCCTGGGAAATGAAAGGCAAGTCAGACTCAGTTTTCAGTCACATTGTTTATGTATAGGAAAGTATTGAAAGCTTGTTTTGCATAATGCCTATCTCAAAATTATTTTTTTTACATATGGAAAAGTCAAAATGTTTTCACAATTTCATCTTTTTCTGATTTATCAGATGTTCCTGTATAACAAAATATCTGTCATGTCTTCCAATATTACTTTCCACGTTTATTTCTGTGAAAAACTTCTCAGATGTATAATGAAGTTTAACTGTTAGAATGAATTTCTTTATAACTGTATATATTGTTCTTTAATATTAGAGAGTGTTGTATGAAAGGAAAAATAATACAAGTTTATAATTTCCAAAAATTGTATTCCCTCCCCTGCTGCTAAAACAGTTTTGGAATATTGACACGATTTCACCATACTTACTGCGTCATTATGAAGAGCAATGATAGCTCCTCGCAAACTGTGAGAGGTACTCCATAGTGGCAAGAGGTGCATATACCATTCCCAATCCATATTAACGTAGATGAAACAATGTGAAGAATTTAAATTACAATTTAAAGCATTACAAACCTGCTCCAATTTGTGTAAAACCACAGACGCCAAAAATCATGGAAAGCTGTATTTCACTTCACAATATACCCATGTATCCTGATAACAGTTTAATCATTTGCTTCATTATATGGGTACTGGATATGATGATAAATGTTTTTTTCTTATTTGCCATCTAAACCATGATAGGGGTAAAATAATGCAAAAACATTTATTTTGCTTTTCAGATAATAAAAACGTAATTAGAGATATAAATACATTAGGCAACACAACGCATGGTTATCAAAACACAAATATCTGGTTCATTACTCTCAGTCCTCAATAATGCAATAAGACCGTCATATGGCAAACATAGGCATGAGAGAGCTATCAAGATATCACACCTACAACATAGAGCATGGAGCTTAGGTGATTTTTAAGACCACGAGTAAAGGTGCTGATAGTTTTTTTGATTAGTATGAATATGTGTGTGTGTGTGTGTGTATATAATATGTAAAATAATATATAAATATATATATATATATATATATATATACATATATAAATACATAATATTAAATATAAATATCATATATTAGATATGCATATATATATATATATAATATATAATATATATATAATATATATATATATATATATATATACATACAAATACACAAATATATATTTAAAAATACTATATTAACCCAGTGCCAACGGGAATGGGCATGTTTGTACATGCCATGCTCAAAGTAAATTTACTTAATTATTTTAACATAGATGTACACTGTACTAAGTCATATGAGTCATTACCCCCAGTTCAACGGTAAACTTCGCATT
>NW_023643359.1:0-9272 GCF_015228065.2 Penaeus monodon | reverse complement strand
GGGAAAAGCCCGGTCTGCAGAAAACGGAGTCGCATCAACCCTGGTAAAGTCTTTTCGGAAGTCACTCTTTTACCTTCTTGGGCCCACAAAATTTACGCGGGGGCATCACCCCAGCCTCAGGAGAAGGTCAGCAGTTATCGGCAGTTCCCTAGGCCAACAACCAAGAGCCCATCTTCGGAAAGTAACCTCCGTATGAAAAATTTCTTCAGGAGGTTCATTCCCAAGTGTGCATCCTTACTGGCTCCCTACGAAGCCTCCTCATCCCATCCAGGTCAGGACGCGGCAGAGACATTACTGGACCCCTGATTTCGACCAAAGCTTTCAACATTCAGCAAAGATGCCTTCGCCTCAGCGACCCTCCTCAACCACCCCAACAGGGGGGAAGGCTCAATATAGCTGTTGACGCCTCGGACACCGCCCATGGGAGCCGTTCTGCAGCAATATCCAGTAAAAATAGTTGCCAGCCCCTGGCTTTCTTTTGGGCAGATCTCAGCCCTCAGCAAAATCGATACATTTGCTTTCGGCAAAGAACTCCTGCAGTCTACACTCCCAAATCAAGCACTTCCGAACATACTCGAGGGCAAAGACTTCCACATCTTGACTGATCACAAGCCCTTCACCTTCGCCCTGCCACAACAAAAAAGCCGCCACCAGTCCCCACGTGAAGAAAGACAGGTGGATTTCATAGCCCTGTTTACCAAAGACATACGGACACATCCGAGGCACCAACAACCAGGCCGCCAGACCGCCCTATCCAGAGTATTGATAGCCATGGTAAGTGCAAGGCCACAAAACCCCATCGACTACCATTTAGTTCGCAGGGAACAGCAACAGGACACTTCCCTTTTCACGCCTACTTGAGGGGGGATACTCTCTTCAGTTTGGAAACAGGTGCAGCTCCAAAAATTCACAGGACACCACCTCTGTGACACCTCCTTGGGCCGCCCTCGTCCTTACATCCCACCATCAATCCGCCAACAGTTTTTCGAGGCTTACCAAGTCATCGGGGAAATTGCATGACCCAAGATCTCATCCGCAGCAAAAGTCGTGTGACCTGGCATCAATAGAGACGTCCGGAGTGGAGCTGCACCTGCTCATCAGTGCCAGCCTGAGGCCACCCCCATCCAGGATATCACTGCCGCCCCCCATTGCCCAAAACCTTCCATCAGCACCTGGATCTCTCGCCCCTGGCCCCTTTCCCGCGACGGTCACGACCCGATCGCGGATCTCAGTTCGAGTCCGAGCTCTGGAGGCCCGTAATGATTCTTCTTTGGCTCAAAACACATCCAGACCACCGGCCCCAACACCCCGGTGTCAACGGCATGGTAGAGGGGGCTACACCGCCAATTGAAGGAGGTCCTCACGGCTTCAATCCTCCGCATGTCACTGGGGTGGACCAGTTGCCTTTAGCACTTTCCCGCACATACGGAAACCTCTTTCAAGCAGGATCTTCAGTACACCACTCCGAAAATGGTTTATGGGGAACCACCATAAACCCTCCCTGCAGACTTCATAGTTAGCTCCGGAGACCAGGATTCGGGAGCTTTCGGAAAATTAGCTTCGCAACCGAATGGCCGCATCCGCTCCGTCCAACTCGATCTTCACGGCAGTGAGAACATTTACTCACCCCGAACTTTCAAGATTTTCTCACGTCTTGCAGGCAACACCCAAGCCCCCTCTCTGCCCAGCCTACGAGGGACCTTTCAAGTTTTCGGACCGCTTCACTGGAAGGGGAAAGGCTTGGTGACCACTCGCGACGAGCTCCCGCACACGGTAGAGCAGGCTTTCTTGTGTTTGGGAGCTGCCCCGCCAATCACCGTGGAGCTCTTCGGACCCGACCGGAGTGTCATCGCGGGGGAAACCCCGAATCAAAACCCGTTTGGGCATCGAGCATTGAAGAAGAAGGGACCTTCCCTCCTCCCCCCCCGCGGGAATCTTTATTTACGATTCAAGAGAAGGGAGGCCCCCGGGCCCCCCCCCAAGGGGGCCAAAGGGGGGGACCGACAAAAGATGGGTACCATGACCCCCCCGGGGGTTCTTTTGAGGGGTATTGAGTTTTCGGCCCCCGGCCCCCGCAATTTCCCTGGCTTTTCCCGCGAAACCGGACGGTGAGGGGGCCCCCCCATTGGATCCACGAGCATTGGGGGAGGGCCAAACCCTCTCTTTCTTCTTTTCCATTGGATCTCTTAAAATTCGGTGAATGGGAATCTTCGGGGGGCGGCTGGACCGTGGAAAACCTTTACCTCCGCGGGGAGGGTGTGTCGGGGGGCCCAGAAACGGCCTCGGTTTGCTAGAGTTGCCATTTTTTTGGGGGACGGTTTTGGCGAATTGTGACCCACTTTTTTTCTTCAAAAAGGGCTAGGAAAAGACCCCCTTGTAGGCCCCCATTTTTTTGCGTGCTGACGGGAACCCTTAAATCCCAATTTTTTGGGGGGCCTTAAAAGGCTCCTTTTCCCTCCTGTGATAAATGTTGTGGGGTTTTTCAGAGGTGAAGGAATACGGAACGGGGTAAGCCCCTTTGCCTTGAGGTTTGGGGTTTCAGGAGAAGAACATTAAAACCCCCACCTTGATAAAAAAGCGGGAAAAAAAGTTAGCCCTCCCCTCACTGTGATGAAAAAAGTCGGGGTTTGCTTTTTCAAGGGAAAAGGATTTAGGGGAAAGGTACGGCCCCCCTTTCTCACTGAGGTAAAAACCCTTTGGTGTTTCAGAGAGAAGAGGGATTCATTTTTAAAAATTTTCCCCCCGGGGGAACCTCCGGGAAAAAAAATTTCTCCCCTTGGTGATAAAACAGCCGGGGCTTTTTCGGGGGATGAAGGAACTGACAAAAAACAGGGGGGGCCCCCCCCTTTTTTCTCACTGAGGTAAAAAACCTTTTGGGCGTTTCAGAGAAAATAGGGTTTCGCTTTAAAAAGGGTACGGGTCTCCTAGGAAATGGAAGGAACTGCCGGGAAAAAAGGGGGAAAGAGCCCCTTCCTCACTGAGGGAGAGAGAAGGGGTTTTCCCCCCAATGATGTCCTGTGGTGGAAGGACTCCCTGGATACCCCCAGAGGTTGACCCTCCCCACGTGTTTGCCGTGGGGTGGCACCTTTGTGAGCTGGGAGACGGGAGCCCTGGAGTTGAGCGATGCCGGCCCGGGGGACGCCGCGGCTAGCAACATGCCTTTTTGGTCCCCATTCTGGCAAGACGGGCGGCCGATCAGGCCCGGTCAGGCAAGGTGGTACCCTGGGGAGGCTAGGGTCCCGCAGTCTGTGCCGTTGGTACCACACGTCCGTGCGTACAGGCAAAGGGCCCTAATTTGGCTGATATCCATCATCACCCTTTTGCTTTTAAAGAACTGGCCTAACACCACTTCCCCTTGTTGGATCCGGGGTTTGGGTGGGGGCCCCATGATGGTGAAAAATCCCCAAATACTGAAAGCAAAAAAAAAAACCCCCCCACAGCAGAGTTATTTTGAGGGACCCGGCAAGGCCCAGCCCCGGGGCAGCCCCCCTGAAGCCTTACAGCCCCCGGGGTTTCAAAAAAAAAAAAACCCGAGCACAGGATGACACTGTCATGCCTGCTGCCAAGATGGGGGGACAAGACAGAAAAACAGTAAAACATGCTGTCCACCAGATCGTCCAGAGAGGACTTTGTGTGGCCCCCCCGGGCCCCAGCACCCAGACCGGGAAGGCCTCTGGGGCACCCCAGACGACACCATGACGAATCGGGAGCACCAGCTGAACCAGCCGAAAAGTGGTCCCCCCCAGGCAAGCTCCAAACCGAAAGGGCGGACCGAAAGTCCGAGGGGGGAGACCGTTGATGGCGAGTCGGGCCCCCCAAGGCTTTTTTCCGCTTTTTCAAGGTCCCGTAAAACCCCAAAGGGGCTTCGACAATCCCTCCCCAAAAGGGTCGGGGGCATTGGAGAGCCAGTGAAAAATTTGGCGCGACCCGGGTTGGGGCCGAGATCAGGGCGATCATCATGCCCAAAGATCAGGCCCCCTTTGTTTCCTGCAAGAAACAAAGGACTAAAAGATGGGAGGGAAAGTGACCCTCTCCCCCTGAATCCCGAGGAAAAGAGGGAAAGATGGGCATTTGGGCCTCTCAGTTCATTTGGGGAGGTGAAGCACACACCCAAGGCATGGAGGTTCCCCAATTTGCGAAGGGAAGACTCCAACCAGGCAAGTCGGAACCCATGAAAGGTAGCCCAAGTTCTAAAGAAGAAAAGAAGGACCCCAAACAGCCAAATGTCCTAACTGTGCCAAGAGGCATCACCCCGGAGCCGGCTTGCTCGTCGGGAAAAAAGGGCGGCCTCAAACGGCAAGGGGTTTGTAAGAAGCGACCGACTTTGTTCCTCCCCCCCTGGCCCCTACGTCTGGGGGGAAACAAAAGCGAAAAGGCCCCTTCCCGACCCCCCTAAGAGGAAGGAAGCTCCCCCCCAGCCGAAACCGGAGATCCCCGAAAACGGGAGTTCCCCAATTTAAAGCAGTGCAGGGGAAACCACAAAAAGAAAAGGTTCCAACAGCACCCACGGTCCTCCCAGCCCAGAAAAAACATGTTTCTTCGACGAGGGGGACATGTGATCCTGATCCTTGCTTAGTCACAGCGGGGGCAGTATCCCTGCCAGGACCAAGGAAAGGCGGATAAGGCAGTGACATGCCATGACGGCATTCAAACAGACTGTCGCAACATAAAGGGAAAAGGAAGGAGAGGGCCAGATCAGCCCAATCCCTCCTCACCCGGGTCGAAAATCCCCTCCCCATTTAAACCCCCGGTTATGCCTCAAGGCAGAGCCTACCCGGGTTTACCCCCTCACAGGCAGAGCCTACCCAGGTGTTTCAGTGCCACAAGCCGAATCAGAAGAAGTGAGCCTCCCCAGGAAAGGGGCCAGCCAATGTACAAAAAATAGCCTGGCCAGGGGGAAAAAAAACCCAAACATCAATCAGAGCTCCCAAAAACGCTCCCCCCCCCTCAGGGATCCAGGGATAGCCGACGCGAAAGAGGATTCACAATGGATTTGTCAGACTCGCTGTCAACCGAAACGACGATGTCTCGAGTAACTACAATTAGAACATCATGGCACGCAATCTAGTTTTCGAGTGGAACATTGTGGCTTCTCTCAAGGAGGCCTTTCCCCCCAACGCAACAGGGCGTTTCAAGGAGCATTGAATCGTCATGCCCAGGAGACATTCAGCGGAAGCGTTCGCTTCCCCCGGGTATACGTTACGTGCTGCCAGTTCCGAGGGCAAAAGAGGCCTGAGCCCCTGGTCAAAGCAAAAATTCCCTGCCCCGAATAGCCGATGCACCGCACGTGGAGGAGTTAAAATCTTGCTGTCGAGTTTTCAACTGGCCGGGTCCCCCCTAAAAAATGACAATGGTACAGCCGGCACACGGGTTTAGAGCTTAGACATAAACCCAGGTAGTGCTTTGCAGCACACGACCGAGGATCTAGGGGGGACTTAAATGCAACCACCCACCCTGGCCCCTGCAGGGCACCGGATGCGGCTGGCTATCACATAGCCAACGTGCGGACTTTCCCCGAAATCGCTCCCTCAACGCCAGGAGCCAACGCATGCAGGGGGGGTCCTAGACCTCACCCGGCCACTGCGACTCTGGTGGAGAGGATTTGGTGGCGTTTTTTGATGAGACCCTCATAGTGACCATTATGGCCTATAATACCCTCATGGGTAGGGCCCCGCCGAAAAACCAGGACCCAATCCAAGATGGAAAAAAAAGACAAGGCCAACTGGCAGGGTTCCAGAACGCCTTTGGCCCCTGTCTGAGAAAGCAATAACCCAAAAAAGCGAAAAAGGGAAGGCTACAAACCCGACTTGTAAAAAGCCATTGATGAAGCAGCCCATGACCAAAAAATCGGCCTGGGTCTAGGAGCACAAAGGACGTGGATTCAATGCGAGATTTGGAGGTCAACCCCAAAGGGGAAAAAAGTGCCGAAAACTTTTCCCAAGGCAAAGAACCCCCCAAACCTAGCCCCCAAGGGAGGCGCAGGGTACCAAGGAAACTCCAGCAGAGGAGGAGGGAAAAGTGGCGGAATGGTGTGAGTCCCTTGACACCATACCCCCCCCTCAGAGCTATGGCAAGGGTCAAGGAGCCAACCAACCCCCAGCCCCGAGATGCACACACCATGACCCCCCGTCAGAGGCCCAAAAGATGGCGCCCCGAGTTTTCTGCGGGGGAAAGGAGTAGCAAAAAAGCCTGCCCCCGAATGAGGGGAGACAAAACGTACAAACCCGACAGATTTCTCACATCAGAAAAGGGCAGGAACCATACTAGTGTATCTTTTTTTCTGAGGGAACTAAGAGATGCCTATAAAGCCCGTTTTAACAAAACCCGGGCTCTGACGGGATTCGTACCCCACATTTCCCCCCGGGGGGGCCCGGGAGGAGACTTGATTTCCTGCAAAAACTATCACAAGTCCTGGGAAAAAACCCTCTACCCCCGAGTTTGGGAAAAGGGGGTACCAAGTTTCCCCTCCTAAAAACCCAAAGGAGCCGGGGAAAATACCGCCCCATCCATCCCAGCTTCTGGCCAAGACTGCGAGAGGAGGTTGAAAAGGCCCGATGGAAAGTGGGACCCCCCCCATGAACACCCCCATGGGTTCACCCGGGGATGAGCACAGCGCCCCCAAACATAGCCGCTCTTGAGCACAAAAGCACGGGCACATCTGTGGCAAAATTTCCCTTTACCGGGGAAGCTTTTGAAGGCAAGCCCTTGCAATTCGGGGAACCTGATCCAAAAAGGAAAACAGAGGTAAGTCCCGGGTTTGGGTAAATGACACTTTAGAAAGACAGCAGGCAAATTCCAAGGGGCACCTATCCAGCACAGCCAATAGAGAAAGGAACGCCCCAAAGGGTTGGGGTTCAGTCCAGCCCTTTTTAATCATTAAATTTCCCTTTTCCTCAAAAGTAAACCTCCCGGGGGTGCAAGTCATTCCCATGCAGACGATCTTGCCATCACTCCCCTGGACCTATGCCTAAAAAAAGCCCAGCGTTTTTGGACGGTATCCCAGGAGTGTTTTCAGGACAGGACTAAAAAATCCCTTTCAGCCAAATCCAAAGCCCTGGCTCTAGACAGAGAGTTCAAGGACAAGTTGAAAATCGGGAATAGCTTTGGAGGGGTTAGGATACTCTACCTTGGGGTAGGATAGACCGGACCCTCTCCCTTCCCGAAGGAGTCCAGTACTGGTTGGGAACCAAACAAAACAAGAGTGGGAAGACGCATAGGGGGGCCCGGGCAAGGTACTAAGATCATCTATGACATGCGTAGGCCCCTTTTGGGGCTAGCCCCCCTGCTCTGTTTGGGATTAAAGAAAAATAAAGACCAAGGGAGCAGTCCAAAACGAAGCGCCAGGGGCATTTTGGCTGCCCCCAAAGGGGGCGAAAGGGCCTCAACCTCCCTTTTGGAGGAAAAAATTTCCCCCGGCCTCACGAAATTTACCCAAGGCAGCACAATTTTTTATCAAAGGTCATCCCGGCTCCAGGAACACAGCCTAAGACATAAAAAGTCAGACGCCTTTGAAAAAAGGGGTAA
Organism: Penaeus monodon; assembly: GCF_015228065.2. Taxonomy (NCBI): domain Eukaryota; kingdom Metazoa; phylum Arthropoda; class Malacostraca; order Decapoda; family Penaeidae; genus Penaeus; species Penaeus monodon. Next base: position 1,748 of record NW_023643359.1, on the reverse strand, counting down.
CGAGCTGTTTTCAAAAAACTCCCGGCTTTTTCTACACATCTAGGGGTTAATACACCATCAGCTCAAAAAAAGCATAAGGCAAAAGGGGAGGACTCCCCCACCCTGACTTTGTCGGGAAACTCCGCCCTGGGCACAAACCTCGATAGAGTTTCGGTCATGAGACTGGCAAGCAAAAAGAATGAATACGTATGCCCAGCCTAAAGGCAAAAAACCCGAGGGGGCATTGCAGCTATCACCCCTCCGGGGAGCAGAACATATTTCACGGAGGGGTCGGTCGATCCCTGACCCACACGAGGCGCCCGGGTTCGCAGCAAGGGATGCCCCAAAACCAGAGGGTAAAAGACAACGCCTCCCGTACAGGCAGAGGCAGTTGCTTCAGAAGCCCCGAGCCCCGGTCCTGGGGGAAGGACACGTGGTCTACAACAGACCCAAAGGAGCCTTCGACGTCCAGAGGCTCACCCACTGAAACATCTACTTCTGACTACATCCCACACTGGAAGAGGATTCTCGCCGGGTAGAAGAATTTTTCATTTAAAATGGGTTCCAAACATAGGATCAGAGGGAAGAGCTTGTGCAGATTTACCAAAAGGGGGGCAGGGGTTGCCCCTAATCCATGAAATAATCAGAGGCCGAAAATTACTTAGGAGGAAGTGCGGTGAGGGCCCCCCTTCCCCCTGCAGCTTCACAGAGAGGGAAACGAGATCCCCCCCCTTTGGCCCCGCTGGTAAATGGATGCCCAGGCTATAACCCTACAACTCCTGAAAAAACAACAGAGGTACCAAAATCATTCTGCACAGGGAATTTCGCCCCCAGGTTTTCCCAAAATGGCATGGCAGGTCATAAAAACCAAGGGAAAGTGAAGAGAGGGTTTTTCATGCATTGCGGGAGCCCAACGCCACACTTTACATATTAGAGAATTGCGTCCACAGCAATTCCTAAAACAAAAACCCCGAAAACAGCCGGGCCTTAAAGGAAGCGGAGACACCCCGGCCCCGGAGGCCCCGGGGAACCCAGCCCCAAACAACATTGACAAAAAAAAAGCCATAAAAAGCTGAAACAGGCCCCCTGGGGGAAAGGCCCCCCCGGGGGGAACTTGCAAAACCCCAAAAAGCGCAAGAATAAACACCGTGCAACAAGCAATAACCGGAAGGACACTCTTTTTTCCCCGGTGAATTTGGCCCTCGGGGGGGTTTTTAGCGAAGGGGGGCTACGGCCCCGGCTGCGGGGCGCGGCGGGGCCCCCACCCAAGGAATAAAACCAAGGGGGTACTTGGACCTCTGGTCGGAAATTTTAAAAAGGGGGGGCCCCCACCCCGAATTTCGGTCGGCCTTTGGTTTCATGGTGGGGTAAATTCCACCCCCCTTTTTCTGGGGGAATTTGCTTGCGATTCGTTGCCCTCTCCACTTTCCATAGAAATTTTCGGCATTAGGAAGGGCTACTTTGGTTGCCCCATCTTTGGGGTGGGGCCTTTTCTCCTGCAAGGGTTTCGGGGGGGGTTTGATTTTTGTTTTTTTGATAAAAGTTGCCCATTCTTTTGCTGGGATGGTCTGGCAGACCCATTTTGCCATTTGTTTCGCTAGGGTGGCAGGTTGCCCCCCTTTTTTGCCCCTTTTTGGGGGACCCCCCTTTTGGGTTCTTTGGGAAGGACCCCCTCTGGGTGGGAAATTTTTTTTGGGGGGCCAGAAAGGGGTAAAGGAAAAGGGGGGCCCCCCCTCACCGAAAAGTCAGGCCCTCAGCCCCCCGGGGGG
>NW_023643358.1:0-2500 GCF_015228065.2 Penaeus monodon | reverse complement strand
ACAGTGCTACCGCATATGAAAGATAGAAAACTCGGAAAAGTTAAGTTAAGTTAAGTTAAGTAAGTTTAATTACCACCCTGGCTATCTGCTCAGGCGTGGGCAATCATGATTACAGTTTTACATATATCTGACATTGTACAGTAGTCTGTAACTACTGTAGTTGTACAAGGTAAATATAAATATAAATCATACATCATACAAAATTATTACTTACATATGCTTTTGCCACTGTGTTTGAATAACACTGTTATTTCATACGGGAGTTATCACATAGTAAATTTAGGGTATAGTACGAGTATATCTTCCAATGTATCAGATGAATGAAATATTCACATAGTTTCTTTATACCTCATGTTAGGTGGTCTGAAAGGCTGTATCACATGACATTCCGAGATATAGTGCTCAAGCGTTCGTTTGTTTTTTTTCGTTACACAGTCTACATCTAGATTCATTTGCACTTCTTGCACCGTGCAGTTGCCAGTACATTCTGTAACCTAAACGTATTCTGGCAATAACCACGTCATAATGTCTGGTTTGACTTCGGTGCACCCATAGGAAGGCTTGCCATCCCTATACTGATCGTAGTGCCTTATGTACAGCTTTCAGGCCTTTGAGTGTTAATCAGATCTACTAGTTCTTCCTTATGAGAACTTTTCAATATATGTGCAACCCTAGCAAGAGGCATCCCAAGATCTATGTTCACAATATCCTTGCTGCAGGCTTCTTTCGCCAATTTGTCTACGTGGTCGTGCTTGCGTATGCCAACATGAGATGGTATCCATACAAACTGAATGTTGAAATTACGCTCTGTTGCATAGGTTACGTTACGCTTAATGCAACTCACAATTTCTTCATCGCCACCTGCTTTGAAAGAATTTAGCGTCCGAAGAGCACTTTGAGAGTCACAGAAAACTACTCCAGAGCCCTAGAGATTAAGAATTCCGTTGCGAGGAGTATACCTAAGCCAGCTCCGTTTGTGTAGTGCTGGCCCAGTTTTTTATTCTCATATTAACTTTATGTTGTTGTAAGCCATTTTTGTATACAGCGCAAGCACAACCAGCTTTTGTATCCAGACTGTACGGATCCGTCGGCGTAACACTCATATGCATCATCACCCATAGATTGTGTGTGTGTTCCGTTACGTTGCTAGCGCAGTTTGTTTCAACACAGTTATGCACCCTGTTTTTTGTGGTAGACATGTAAGGTGCACGATCAATGTTGAATTTTCCATGATGGAATGGATCGACCTTTTGGTATTTTACTAATTGGAACATTGAGTTTTATAATGTTCATGGAGATTTTGTGTATCAGAGGGCACGCGTGTGTGTGATTTGTCACGTCTACTTGCGTGATTTTATGTGCAGTTGTTTTTGGAAATCTGAGAGATACGAGGTTCCCTCAGAGCTTTGACCCAAATATGGTGGAAATAAATATTATTCTATCAGAAATGGATGGCAAATTTAATTCTGATCTCATGTTCACTATCCTTGCTGTTCTCGGGGCGCCGAGGATAATCCTCATAGCTTCATTTTGCACCTCCTCCAAACTACCTATTTCTGATTCCTTACACTGCAACAAGTGCAGTGCATGTAGTCTACAACTGACCTTATAAAAGCCAAGTAAAACAGTCTAGCGAGCTTAACATTGATGCCATGTTCTCTTCCGACAAGAACTATCAAAGGTATTCAATCTCTCCCCGAGTCTCTTCTTTAGAGAGAGGACCAGGTCTGCATCATTTACATTCACCCCGAGATATTTTATACTTGTGGCATATGTCAAGCTCCTGGTCACCTATGCGAAAAGTGGGTGGGGGTATGATACATGGGTTTTAGAGCCATTGTTTTCTCAGCGGAAATGACTAATCCACACTCATGTGCCTTTGCTGTGATTCTGTCGAGAATTATTTGCATCCTCACTTGTGATGATGCTCTGACGCATATGTCATCAGCATAGCATATAATGGATTCACCATCCCCAAGTGGGATATCTGCCACCAGCTTGTGCATGAGGACATTAAACAGCATAGGGCTGAGAACTCCTCCCTGTGGCGTCCCAAGTTCAAAAGACTGTGAAGTGGAACTTCTCACTCCCCTGAACAGGACACTTGCAGATCTGTTCGAGAGATACATTCTAATCCAGTTCAATATCTTACCCCGGATGCCAAAGCTTACTAATTGTTCTAGGATAACTTCTCTGTTGCAATGTCAAAAGCTGACTTAAGGTCAAGAAAAACAGTGTGCTTCCTGGATTAGAGTGTGAAAAGTACTCTGCAAAGCAATGTTGTGTGCTACGTCCCGATAGAAATCCGTACAGTCCTGTGAGATAATTTACCTTTTAACCTGTACCTGAGTCTGTTCAAATTATCCTTTCTAGAACTTTGCATACACATGAGGTTAAATTAAATAATATATAAATAATTATTAGAAACTCGTTATTATTGTTATTATCATTGTTATTACTATTATTATTGTTGTTATTATTAGTATAGTTGCAGAAATAT
>NW_023643356.1:7500-9273 GCF_015228065.2 Penaeus monodon | reverse complement strand
CACCCACCCCCCAACACAACCACACAAACCACACATATATTATAATAATATATTATTATATATATATTAACACTATCAATATAGTATAACATATACAAATATTACATATCTATCTTCTACTATCTATCTATTATATATTGTATATAATACATATATACATATTTTTATATATTATTACTATATATTTATATAATTAATTTATATATACATTTATAAATTTTTTTATATATATAATTATATTATTATATAGATTATATAAAACTATAATAATACATTATGTATTTATATAAAATATTATATATAATGTAATATAATATATATTATTAATTTTAATATATAATATATAATGTAGAAATGCATACTACACACACCACACCACCACACACACACACACACACCACCCCATACACACACACACACACCAACACACACACACCACAATTAATATATATATATAATATATATTATAATATATATATGTATATGTATAAATATTTATAATAAATATATATATATTTATATTAATATATACCCCCACACACACACACACACACCAAACCACACACACACCACACCGCACACACACACATATTATATATATATATATTTTTTAATATATATATATATATAATGTATAGTTAAATTATATATTAAATAATATTATTTTTATATTAATTTTTATTTTTTATATATATATATTATATACAATATAATACACAAACACACACACAACACACACACCACCACACACACACACACACACCCCCAACATATTATATAATATTATATATATATATATATTATATATAGGTTTTAATATATTATATTATTTTAATATTATATATATATATATATAAACTACATATATTCTACTAGATTGTGTATATACATAATTTTCACACACAAAAACCCCACACTATCAAATTATATATATATAATATATATATATTTTAATATAATATATATATATATGTATATATTAATATATATATATTATATTATATATATATATATATATTTTATAATACATTAACACACACACATATATTACACAACAACATACACACACACACACACACAAACACCACCACACAAAAACAAAATTATTATATTATATATAATATATTTATATTTTAAAAAAAATTTTATTATATATATAATATATATATATATATATATATATATTATTATTTTAATATATATATATATATATTTTAATTATGTATATAATATATATATAATATATATATTTATATAAAATATTTATTATATATATATGTATATAAATGAATAAATAAATGGTCACAGCAATACTTAATTTTTTTTCATTTTGGATGACTTGGGAGTGAGTACGTGGGGAGGGGCCCCAGTTTCCTTTCTACGGGGAGTGCCGGGGTTTACCTTTTTGGAATAATTCTCTCTATTCTCGGACTTAGGATCGCATGACTTTGGGGTGGCTTTTTCCACCCTGTGTAGGTAGGGGAATCGAGGGGAAGTTCGTTGCCCAAGGGAAACAACCCTCGAACTCAAGCCGCGTGCAGTCACCACAGGAATAACGTCATTAATAAAACATGCAATTAATGTATATCATGTATTAATTTATATATAATTATATATATATATATTATTATAATTATTATATATATTATATATTATATATTTTATATATTAAAGTTTTACATACTACATACACATCACACACAACACACACAACACACACACACAAACACACACACACACACACACACCACACCACACACACACACACACACA
>NW_023643355.1:0-9274 GCF_015228065.2 Penaeus monodon | reverse complement strand
TTGCTCCCCTTACGAAACATTTTTGGGAACCTTTAAACTTGTGTCTTGCCTTGGTACAATGTGATACACCCCGGCCCAAAACCAATCAGAGGATGATCTTTTTCAGACATATTTTACTGATCATGACGATCACTAAAAACGACATAGTAAAAATTTCCAACATGTCAAAGTCATGTGAGGGTGGTAATGTCTTCTGTACCTATGTGATATGATGCTTCAGACTAAAAATATACGAAAGGCTGTTTATCTTGTTTTGCTTATATTACGGGCATTAAGGCAAATAAATGCTGTTATCACTGGAATAACCAGTTGTCTGAGATTCGGACTTCATGTGAACTTCAGGTCACTTGCAAAACTTCAAGCAATACTTCCACTTTCTTTGTGAAGAAAATGGGTGTAATAAGAAAAGAAAGAAAAAAGTTTTGTCTGAATCTGAGAAATACATTTGAAAGTTTCCATAGTTCTGCGAAGCTAAGGGTGGTGCATATAAACCCAATAAAAATTTGAGAGAAGTCGGCTACTTTTTCCTTTTATCTGAAGCTTCCACAATTACTGATAAATAAAAAAGTATATGAGCTTAATTATTACTTTAATTTTTTTTCTAATGTCTTATGATAAATTATTTTTTTTTATATAAATTTTTGTATGTCATACAAAATTCGATGTTACTGTATTTGTCGGGACGACGAAGCCAATCAAACAATGTTTCTAAATATTAGCGGTTTCAGGTTGCTACAAAAAAAGGGTCTAATTTGTAGATCAATGGAATTAATACAGCGAGCCTGATGAAATGTATCGTTTTTTAATATATTATGTATGCCCCTTGTTGCATGTTACTAAAAAGTCAAACAAAAAAAAACAAAACAAAAAATTAAAAAAATTTTTACAAAGTGAGGTGATACTTTAATTTTGTTTGTGTATGTTTGTTTGATTTTGTTATAATTACCTGTGTAATATAAGCCCTGGCGCCCTTTAAAAGAAAAAAAAAATAAAGGATGGAAGAAAGCATATATGTTTATCCTTCCATCTGTTTTTTAAAATAGTTTATGGGGGAATTAATTTCCTGAGATAAAACTTAATAAATATGGAAGATAAGATAAAATGCACAGTGCAGTTTGTGTAATATGAAATGTTGCTATTTTTCACCTAAATGTCTCTCAGAAGTTACTGCATATTCAGTCTAAGCCTAGGGTAAAATGGGTCATTTACTAGGCGTTCGTCAGTACTTGCAACAAGATTTAATATAAAGACATGTCTTCTAGGAACACTGTTTTACAAATAGATATATAAAGTCTTTTTCCTAAAAATTATATCGAAGGGTTACAAATGGGCCAGAGGATTTTAGAAAGGCATCGCGAGTATAAAGGACTGGTTTCTTTGTTTTTAAAAGGGGCAATTTAATGGGGTAAACATATGTGATAGACTTCACGAAAGTCGGTAATTCGATTCTGGCCTGAATTACTCGTAGATTAACATTTATGACCTTTCCTTTGTTTTCTTGTGTAAATTGTTTCCACTGTGCCCGAGCATCTGCTTATTGTCTTGTCTACCGACGTCCTTTCCCTTCTGAAAAACTCCTGCAACTGCATAACCAGTCATTTCTATCTTATGTATCATCACACACACTAACAGAGATGTTTTAATATTTCATTATCAAAGAAATATAGTACGACTAAATGAAACTAACTGGTGGCGTACGTTGCGCTGTCATCCAGAGTTGAATGATGCATGTACCTTAGTTTTCGTTCTCACTCAGTAAAAAAAAATTTAAGGTCGCTCTTCCTTCCACAGTCTTCTGGGCTGAGGGAGTATAAAAGCCCCGCTCTTCAGCTATGGTGTCAGTCTTCTCGCAAAGCGTTAATCACCAAAAAATGGTATGGTTAAGGACTACTTTCCCGAGTCTTGTAAAAAGTATAAGAAGTTATGAAAAAAAAATAAATCTACACCAATTTAGTATTTCTAGATACCCAGTAATAAAGACAATAGTAATAATCCATTCTTTATTTCTATAAGAAACGAGTACTAACCATCGTGGGCTTGTCCCTCGTGGTCGCCTTGGCCGCCGCCCGGGGGATTTGGCGGTGGACACGGAGGCGGATTTGGGGGCGGACACTGGAGGGGGGGATTTAGCGGCGGACACGGAGGTGGATTTGGCGGTGGTGGATTCGGAGGATCTGGAGGATATGGCGGAAGAGGATTTTGGGGGTAAGTTCTTTTTTTTAGAATATTTGAAATAAACTAACACCCATTTAAAAAGATTATGAAGCAATGGAAATATCCATCGATCTACAGTCTTACTATATTCCATACAATAACAGGGGTCATGGGGGCTTCCCGGGGGAGGATTTGGCGGGGGGGTCAGGAGGATTCGGAGGCGGTCATGGAGGATTCGGAGGCGGTCATGGGGGATTTCGGAGGTGGGGGGGATTTGGAGGTAAAGTACCAAGTGAAACCAAGTTGTCTGTTGCAATGATATCGTGGACACTCTCCGCTTAGGAGACGTTAATAATTCCCAAATATTTTCAGGACGATATGGAAAGTAAGCTGTTCAACAACCTCTCGATTCCAGGACTGTACATGAGAAATGTCTTGTTTTTTGCTGTTTTTTTTTTTTATCAAAATATGAATAAACTGCACATTCCTTCCTTTTATTATAATGTACCTGTATTAGTAGTAATTGTGTCAGGGCAAATACGCCCGACACTGACACGGTGAAGTCAGATTTATATGTAAATATGTCAAGACAAGGGATACCTGAAAACAGATCTAGATTGTTTTGATGAAAACACAATAACAATACCTCACCAGCCTTGGCCACATTACAGTGTTAATTCATCATCAGAAGGAAAAAGTACATGGTACGAAATATGAAATACCTAAAATACGATAAGATGGCAAGAAAAAAGATACCGGAAAATGGCTTCGTAAGACTGTGTATTCATAGGTCTTTAAAACTGTGTAATCAGTTAAATAATCCAGTGTGCAGATCAGTAAAGTGAATTCACTGACATGTAACGTTCTAAGTGTTTTAAACTTAGCAGTGTAATATAATGTTCTGCACATCTCTTTCTCTTTCTCTCTGTCTCGTGTAAACTCGTGCTCAACTGTGCGTCTGTAATATATCATTTAATTTGGGAGACGGAAAGAGAAAACGAAGGCAAGAAAGATGAAATGGAATGGAGAAGACATGAAAAAGGTAGGCAAAAATGGGAGATGAAAGAAAGGGAGGACACAGGATGAAGATTTGTATACAAAAAGATAATAAAACTACACATACACACACACACACACACACACACACACACACACACACACACACATATATATATATATATATATATATATATATATATATATATATATACATAGATAAATATATTTATATTTATATATATTCATATGTATATACACATCTATCTATCTATTTACCTGTATATATATATATATATATATATATATATATATATATATATATATATATATATATATATATGTATATATGTATACATATGCATACATACATGTGTTTTGTGTCTGTGAGTCTGTATGTATGTATGTGCGGGATTATTATGTATGTATGTGTGTGTGTGTGTGTGTGTGTGTGTATGTGTGTGTGTTGTGTATGTGGTGTTTATGCCACACACTGATACAGCACACACACTACACACACACAACATATAAAATACATATAAAGCAGTGTGTATTATATGTTTATTATTTTTTTTTGGTATATACAACCTATTTATATATATATAAATTATATAAATTTGAATAATATAATATATATATATAATAATAATAATATATGTAGATTCTATGTAGGTATATAATATACTTTTTTCTTTTCATTTTTTAACAGCATATTCCACGCAAAAAACGGTCTCCTCAATTTTTATTGAGAGGATATTGGCAGTCTCACCTTGCCTGATTGGGTCCTTCCTAATCAACTGGCCCGTTAACACTGTTCACGGCGGCGATTCCCTACGAACACTGTTGAATTCTCAAGGCGATGTGTTCGAGTGTTTTCTCACCGTGAGAATACGGCTCAGATGCGCAGGATTTTCGCCTCGTCGACGGAGAATTGAACTCGAACTGGGTCGGAGTCACTAGCTTCTAACCACTTGGACAAGATCGAAGAGAATACAAGGTCATCACAGTAACCATGATTAGGTATTTGCGCAGTGACGTCACAAGGTACGTCCAAGGTTCGTGAAACCGGCTAAGTGAGGTGTGACGAGCGTGAAATTGTCCGTTTCATATAATATTAGGTTGCAAAATAATATGACGTTCAATGTCGCAGTGCCGTGCGCAGAACAACGCAGTGAAGGTCTACAACATAACTACACATAGATATAAAGGATGAATATTATAAATAGTGATACTTTTGATAATACGAAGAATAGATTTAATCCATCTTATCATATCATCGACATTTGAAAGCAGATCATTCCACGACATTTGACGCTAGTTACTCGGAATTCCGTTCCTCATCCAAAAGAAATAAACTGGAGCAGTGCAACACTATATATAGGTGAGTAATCTCGTAAGCCATATATTAGATCACATGTATATTTATTATGCATACCCTTCACATTTTTTACACCGTGACATAATAAATTATATCATGAAATGAAGGAAATAGTAATGATATGTAAAAATCTATTTTTGCTAGCATCCACGTTCGACTACTGTGTGAGAGCCAATGTAAGTCAGCAACTTCACAGATTTCCTTGCAGAGGTTAGTATGCAAATGTATCTGTGAAATGAATAATAAGTGATTCAAGGTCATTGATGAAAGCAATCTCGTAATACTTGGGTTCCACTATATGTACTTGACCAAAATGTAACAGTGATTTTTTGCAGCATCTCACGTCTGGACTGCAGGTGGTGACATGATGTGATTTATGATCATAGTCAGCAACTTACACCAGGTCTCCACTGACAGAGGTAGTATGCAAAATTATCGTGCAATGAATAAATAAGTGATTCAAAGCAGTGATATAAAGCAATCTTTAATAACTTGGGGTGTCCTATATATACTTCTCAAAATTGTAAGCTATATTTTTGCAGATCCACGTCTCAACTGGGTGGTGAGCAGATTTTGGTCTTCAGTATGCAACCAATACACAACATTTTTGGTGCTTACAAGTAAGCAGTGAAATTCACCAGATTAGAAATCAGGCTACTAAATAATTCCTATATAGTTAGTAATATTTGTAAACAAAGTCTCATTTTTTAGCTTCTGATCTAAGAAATGCCTTCCTATATCAACTCCTCATGCTACGGCAAATCTATCCCGTCCCACTTTTCTCTCTCAGCACTCTTTCCCCTTTCTCACCCAAATAAGGCTACAATAGGAAATAATATTAAAATCTTTTCAGACACCCAGGAAAGAAAGTGAAGAGATCACACTGAAGAGGACGCATCATCTGAGAAAAGAAGGTACGGATACTAGTGAGATGACACATAAGCTCCTACTGACACCATACAGGCATAAAGCAGGAGCTTGCTGTGTTCGTATGGAGGGATAAATCTATGAAACAAAAAATCAGGATATACTTCCAAGGTAACATTAAAAGTGATATTCCAGGTACATCATGACATAAAGGAAATTAAGAGCTCACTTTTCAGAGATTCAAATTAAATCACTACTTAAAGGGAATCGAAATGTAGCTAAGTGGACAGATGAAGATCTAAGTCAAGCTGTCAATTTAAGAAGTTGAGCACTAATGCTTATTGCTATTGAGAAACAAAAACATTATCCTTTGTCATCAATAGCGACTATTAATCGGTAGTAGGTAAACTTAATGTTGAACCAGGTCCATTAACTTCAATAGTGCACATTCTAAGACATAAAGTTGATACCATGTCAGAATTTGAGAGGCTGTGCGTTTTGTCCTTTGATGAAACAAGGTATCTCAAGAGTGGTCATATGATAAAGCTACAGATACTGTGTATGCTGCCAAAGCACAAGTTCAGTGTGTTATGATCAGGGGTTTAGCCAGCAGCTGGAAACAGCTTATCTATTATAACTTCGATACTTACTTATCAAAAGCTGTATTATTTGATCTTGTACTTAAATTAGAAGATGCTGGAATGATAAATAGTAGCAATGGTAATGATCTTGACCCCACCAATGTTAAACTGTGGAACAATCTAGGCATTGATATGAATAATACCAGCTTCCAAAATCCAGCTCATTCCAGATAGACAAATTTATGTTTTTGCTGATGCTCCTCATTACTAAAGCTCATAAGAAACAACTTTATCGACCACAGTTTCACTCTCAACAGTCCCTTCAGGAACATCACTAGTGGCAGTGCTCGAGAGCTTGTGATGAGAAGTGAATCAGATCTAAAGACGCCCATAAAATATCATACAAGCACTTGGATGTTAAAGGAGTCAGCAAAATGAATGTCAAATTGGCTACTCAGCTGATGTCAAACACAATTGCAAAAATCTTTGCAGTATTTTGGTCAACAAAATCTTCTACAGAGCAAAATTTGGCAGGACACAAGCAATTTTATTCATTAGTTGATTCTTGGTTGATCTATTCAATTCTAGAACGCCAAATGATATCAAAAAAGCAAAAGCTGCATATGGCATTCATTGGAATACCAAAATCAAATTCTCTCAGAAATGCTGACTACAGCCAAAAACATGCGGGTTGGTGAAAAGGATAGCCTTATTCATTTTAAAAGGGCATCATCTATCACGTACTTCTTTAAGCAGCTATTGCAATGGAAGTCAGCGATATAATTGACATAATCAAGAGGACTGAACACTTTTTTGGTTGATTAGGCAAATGGGCATTGCACATCAACATCCATCCCCTGTGCACTTTAAGCATAGATTCAGATCTTTCGTTGTGGGCAGAATAAACCCGCTTTGGGGAAGGCACCCTAATGTTCAGTGTGTAAATAATGATATCGTTTTAACAGGATCATCCTTTTCTGATGATATTGCAGAAAAACAGTCATCTGATAATTCAGATTTAAACTCTGAACTAATGGTGTCCTCTATGCTTTTGCAATACTAGACTTAGACGTGGATGAAGAGGGTGAAGGGGATGATATTGCCTTAGAAGAGTCCAAAGACACTCTAGAGAACTGTATTGAGACTGAAGCACAGAGATATGTGGGGGTTTCATTTGTAAGAAGTTTCTCAGTACAACTTTCTTGCCAGGGAAATGATAGGAAAGGAGACCTGGATAGATTTCATATGTCAAATAGATAACGGATTAAAGTCACCATCAGTAGTTTTTTCAAAGGCACTGCAGCAAATGGAAAAATTGTTTAATTGTTACCATGGAGACTATCCTTAAAGGATGAGGTCAACTCCACATCCAGAGTGTGCACAGAAATCTGCAAAATGTGAAAGTACAAGTGATGTGTGAGTTTTTGTTAAATGCAGACTGTATTTTCGGTTGCGAGTTTTAAACAAGAATTGTCGAACTCGCCGAAAAAAGTAAAAATAATATGTAAATTGGTGAAGTGAAAGAAATATGAATGACCTTTGCATTTTATTCGATTCAAACCTTGGTATGCAATCTAAATTCCAAAATAAAATTTGTTTTAAGTCTTTTCTGATAGTCTACAATGTTTATTCTTCAATTAGTAATAGAATATGATATATAGGTGTATTCAGTACCTGTAACAAGTGTACTCAGCCATGAGAGTTGGCCAATGGCATGTTATTCTTCAGCAGGTAATCCTCATATCATCGATAATTCATGCCATATCCTTAAGTTTGGCAAATAATTTCTCATAAACATGAGATAATTGTTTGTGGTAAATGGATTCATAGACTTAGATGCTTGTTTGCCCTCTACACAAAGATTAACCTTAAATTGCCTAGGCACACACTTACAGAATTTGATTCTTAATTTAATATATAAAAATAAACCACAGGAGTAATTTTCCAAAAATGGAACCACCTTTTTAACAGTTGCAGAATATGAAATAGGTAAGTCTCCCAGAAAACTCTGTGGTACCTGTACGTTTCTCTTTTACCTAACATTTCACTTATGTTTTCACCATTTCTGTGTGGGCTCCACTTCTGATGACGTCACAACATGCGCGTGAGTTGACCTTGTATTCTTCGATCTTGACTGGACCATCGCGGCAGGCGCACCGCACGCACGCACGCACGCACGCACGCACCACACACGACACACACACACACACACACACAACACCACACACACATACACACACAACACACACACACACACACACACACACACATATAGCTACTTTTCTTTACTTCACATTTACAATGCTCAATCAAAAATCTGTGATATGGTTTGTGTTCAAATGAATTACCAGACACCCTAAGATATGAATTAACTTCAAATATTCCGGACTTATAAAAGCACGAAAAGATCAACTCAAGGTCAACATGAAATAGCCATACACAGAAAGCAAGACTAAGGAATAAGAAGAAAGGGACAATGGAGATGGGAGGCACAGGAACGACAATCGAAGGGAAAGTGTCCGACAGAGTGAGAGCCATTAAACTGAACTGAATAAGAATACTATAAAAATACATAAGAAACAGGAAAGGTAAGAAATAGCACACAAAGCGGTGGCTGTACACTCGCTTCGGCTACTTCTCTTGTCTAGGTTCAAACCTTTCCTTTGCTTAGATGATCAGCATTGCAGCGCCTGCAGATATTCGTTAATCTCATTTAGCGTAAAACTACAACGTGGCAAGCCAGTTTTCTAGTAGACGCATGAAAGCTACATGGAAAATTGATATCCAACTAGATAATACCTTTGTAGTACACTCCAGACTGATAATCCTGTATAAATACTGTTGAAACCAACATTTGTGTTTTTGCAAAAAAAAAAAAAAAGCAAACTTCAAAACAATGCCTTTCCTACATATTAACACTGATGCAAAACTTTCTTCATATTTCAAATAGCGAAAGTCAGTGCAATGGTGAATAATGAAATACTGTGATTGGCGTCGATTTTTGTGTTAGGTCATCCCAGTCGCGCCTTTACCTCGCTTCCTCTTGCAGACTCCAGAGAGAAACTCGAAGGTCGCGGCCTCATTCCCGCTCTTTCCTTTCAGTCTTCCGGCCGGAGGGAGTATAAAAGCCTCGCCCTGCAGCAGCGGCATCAGTCGTCTCGCAGCGCACTAATCACTAACATGGTATGTCAAAGATTTTTAAGCTCGCGTTTTGTGAAAAAACCGGATTTAGACCTACGTTTAAGCATGAGATTGATTGATATTTAAATTTTTCTGCCGCATCAACAGCTGTCTATTC
>NW_023643354.1:0-38825 GCF_015228065.2 Penaeus monodon | reverse complement strand
TTAGTGATAGGATCATTTTACAGACTTTATTTTCATTTATTATTTTACTCCTGTTCATATTGTGATGTTTAATTTTTCATTTTAACTAATACTCATTATTTGTCAATTTATCATAGTTTTCTATTTTTCATTTTAAAACCTGTATTAGTGCGTCACCGTCACCCCCTCACCCCTCGCGAAAATAAACAGTTCGCGAGACCGGGCAGTAGAGACGTAGTTTTTTTTCTCCTTTTTTTTTTTTCGAGTGAAACCGGCTCGACGCCACGGAAGCTACAAAAGAAAAAGTCTGAGGCATCGTTTGACCTGCGTATAGGAGCGGGATGTGAATCATACTTTTATATAATAATATCATTAATAGTTACGAGTGCTTTTCTTTGTCAGGTTTTATGTTTCCCTTTTTTTACTTTAATTTTTAACTGCATGTTTTTCTTGATTTAAACTTAGTCTTTAATGTGAATTTTCATTTTACTATTGTTTTAGCTTATTGTATTTTAATTCATTTTAACGTAATTCTTAAAGATGGTTTTAACTCTAGTTTTTTTTACTTCGATGCATTGCTTTTTTTATCATGCGACGGAGGGGTAATGCTAGAAAAAACCCCCCGCCAAAATAAGCCCCTCTGACCACGCTACCACCTCATGGGGCTTATACCGGGGATTAAAAAAAATTTACTGTTTTTGGGTGTAAGGCGGCCCTGGTCATACTAATTATTTTGATACGCCACATAATTAAAATGAGCATCTTGCTACCTGGCGGATCCTTGCAGTCTGGGATAAGATAAGATAAATAATGAAGTAAGAGGGGGAAGGAATCGAGGGGGGGGGAATGTAAAGTGGTAAAACTTTAGTTAGAAGTTAGGGGATTGGAAAAAGTAGGTGGCAAAGCCCCGTGCATAGTTATACATATTATTTATTTCTCTTTCAGTCTGGGATCGAGGGGTTGGAGTAGTGATAAGTTATGTTTCATTTACTATTGTTTTACTGGCGAGAAAAAAGTTGGATATTGAATTAAAGTAATTAAAGTAAACACCTCTTTTTATAATAAATATATATGTAAATTTTATATATTTTTTATTTGTGTTTATTTAATTTTATTTTTTTTTACGTATTATGTTTTAGTTGATTTTGTATTTTATTTCTAAAGGACTAGGTTTAAATAAGGAAAAAGTGTACTGAACATTTTTTTTAAATACAAGGAACAAATTTGGGTTTCTTAATTAAAAAATTAACTAAAAACTTAACTTTAACTAAAGAGAAAGAATTAATAAAATCAATAAAAAACGGTCCCGTTAGACCGTTTTTTTATTGATTTTATTAATTTATAACTTTTATATTTTTATTTTAATTTTATTTTAATGCTTATATTAGTTTTCAATTGCTAGGAACAGGGAAAGTAAAAAAGAAAGAGGTTGGGGCTCCAGGGCTGAGTGAGAGATATAAGTTACATAAAACGTGGGTAAGAGTGATGAAGGGGAAAGAGATCTAATAGAGACAGGATGGGATGATTTAAATGAGATGTGGGGTGGGTTGTTTTGGGTGATAGTGGATAGAGGAATAAGGGGTATAATATAGTAAAAATCGGGGAGTGAGATCTTGACAACTAGGTCTGACTATAGCAAATGGGTGGGGAACAAAAAGGGAGCATGTTACATAAATAGACATGATTATGGTGATAAAAACGTAGCAAATTTGAAAGATCCTTGGAATCTCTCCGTTTATAGTTCGTCAGCGTGATTCCCATACCACTAGGCCGGCCGGGGCGGGCAAAGTGACGAGCCGGGGTACCAGCGTCGCCGAATTTATACCTTTGAGAGACGTCAAGGTGCCCAGCCCCCCTCTCCCCCGTGATGGCTAATTCGCGTCGCGCACTGGGGGGCTCACAGGTGAGCGGCAGAGCCGATGGTCGCTCTATTTGTCATTAATGTTTTTAGTATTGTGCGGCGTGGACTACCCAAATCCTTTGGGGATTCTGAGGGTGACTTCGGGTTTTTATTTGTTTTATTTATTTATTTTTCTATTGTTTTAGCCTTTAATAACAAGAATTAAAATTGGAAAAAACGTGGGCATGGTCACAGGCCAGGGGTCGGTGTGTGTGGGGTGTGCGTAATCGGTGTGGGTGTTTCGTGTTCTGTGACTGGTAGTGTTCTGGGCCACCAGGTGTGGTTTGTGTGAGTGTTTGTGTGTTTTTCAAAGTTGTTTTTTTTGTTCGTCTTCTTGTTCGCGTAGTCTGGCCCAGTGTTTTTGCCTCGTCTGTGTATTCGTTGTTTAGTGGTTCCTGCTGTAGTTTTGTGTAGTGTTTCTGCTGAAATTCGTTCTAGAAATGATGCGCCGTGTACCCAGAGTAATGCTTTGTTCTTTACTGATTACATTCGGAGTTTTTTGTGTGTGTGATATTACAACCAGTGGATAGCAGTGTATTCTAGAATGGTCTGACAGTTGTTTTGTACAGTCTGAGTTTTGTTTGTGGTGTGCAGCATAAAAAGCGTTTAGTTTGGGTTAGTGTTATTTTTGGCTTGTGCTATTCTTTGTTTAATGTGTGTTTGTGAAGCCTGTTTTGTGAACCGAAGTCCGAGAATGTTTCCTGTGTGGGTATATGGAATGTTGGTGTTGTTAATTGTGATTGGTTGTAAATTTTCCCTCGTGCTATGGGTAATGAGTTTGAACTTGTTTATATTTGTCTGTATTTTCCAATGGTGCTCAAAGGCGTTGATGTTTTTGCATAGCTCTTTCTGTTGTTCGTTTCATGAAGTGTTGTGATTTAGAGAGGTGTGTGATAATCTGTGTGATCTCGTCTGCATAAGAAATATAGTTGCTGTATGGTGTCGGTTCTGGCAGATTGGCTGTATATAGGATAAAAAGGGGTTGGCGATAAAACGCTTCCCTGTGGTACTCCACTTCTGAGGTGGATGGGAGTGTGTAGGTGGGCTCCCAGACGTATTGTGGCAGTCCTTTTGTCCAGGAAGCTACAGAGAAGGCGTGTGAAGCGTGTGGGCAGTTGTAGTTGTGTTAGCTTGTATTTGAGACCGTCAACGCCAGACCTTATAAAAGGGCCTTGCTGACGTCTCGTAGTATTGAGTTCGTCTTTTTGTTAGCGAGACCGAGACAATCTCCTCATAAACGATGGCGATGGCGCTCTCGGTCCCCCGTGGTGGGAGAAAGCCGTATTGCCTTTGTTGTGTATTTTTATTGTTTTCAAAGGGGTGGGATGAGTCTCTATGTTATTACCCTCTCTAGCAGTTTTCCTGGACTTCTAAAAGTGAAATTAGGCGGTAATTCCCACCTTTATTGCAGATTTCCCTGGTTGGGTATTAAAGTTTTTGCCAGTGCTGCATTGAAGATATGGCGTAGTCTGCTGATCATTCTGGGTGGAAAATGTTCAATGATTGCTTTGTTTATGTTGCTTGCTCCTAGTGTGTTTTTGTGCGTTTGATTGTGTTTGCTATTTCCTCTGGAGTGATTGGTGTGGAGAGGGGACTGTCCTCTGGGAGAGTGTTTAGTCTGATATGTTCTCTGGGAGAATAATGTTCCTATTTGTTTTATGTAGTTGTAACCTCGGTCTGTGTGGGGTGGTCGAATCGGGCATTCTCGGTGGGGGAGATTTGGAAATTTCTGTTGCCAGAATTTCCCTGTGGAGGGGGTCCATCTCCTCCACCAAGTCAACCTTCTGTCAATGTGTGTTGTATATGTATGTGGTTGTCTGCTCCTTCGACCCCATGAGCATTTTGAAGGAACTCCAAAATTTTCTTGGGATCTTTTAGTGTTTTGAAAATAGTCTTTGCGTGAGTTTTCCCGGTGGTGTTTGTTCATTACTTTAATTTCGTGTGTAATTTGTATTTGGATTTCTCTGTATCGGTGCGTAGTTGAGTGTCCCAGCCCCATGTGAGTGTGAGTTCATGTAGGTGCCTGTATTGTATTTTAAGCAACTTCAGACATGTGTTTCTCTGTAGTGGGGATAGTCCCTTGTATGTTGTTTTGGAGATGTTTGGTCCGTCTGTATGTCTGTGTACCATTGTTCAAGGTGGGGGGTTTATTTTGTGTGTAGGTTGCCCCTCGAGATCAGTTACTTGTTGTCTTCAAGTGCTTGTCTGAAGCCTCCCAGTTTGCATATTTGAAGGATTCTCGGGGTTGTGTTGGATCATGATAGGGTTTGGTAGACAGTGTTAAAATGACTGGCAGGTGGTCGCGGACGTGACTCGTCTGTTGTGATGTGATAGTGTAGTTGTGCTCTGTGGTTTGCCAAGACTATTCAGGTGTTGTTGCTGTGTTATGTGTTATATATTTGTTGGGGTGTGGGGGACCGAGGTGTGTGAGTCTGCCTTGTTGTATGAGTGAGGCGAGGCCTCTGCCAATGGTGTTTTTTGTGGTTGTAGCCAAAGAGGGGGTGGTTTGCGTTAAAGTCTCCCATGATGTATATTGGTTTTTTTGTGCCTCAGGAGCTGCAAGATATCAGGTTCTGGTATGTAAGGTCTTCTCGGTGGAAAGTATAATGTTGCTAGTATAATGGTCCATGTGGTGCAGTCTGGGAGTAGAGTAGCATGTTTGTTTCGTTTGAGATTTGCGAAAATTCTGGCTTCACCCAGGCCTTTCACTTATTGGGCCCGGCCTGTGTCACTTTTTATGGCCTGTCATTTGGTTCTCTGACACTCGGTGCTTACCGTGGCGGTGGGATGCCAGCAGGCGCTCCTGTAGCCGTGGTGTAAGCTCTGCTAATCTCTTTACCAGCACGACGGCTGTGTTCTGCGGGCCTTGTCTCAGGAATTCGTGTGCACACAATTCTCTAAGAAATGTACAAGCGTGGCGTTCGGCTCGCCGCAATGCATGCAACATCTCTCTTCACATTCTATTGTTTGTATGATCTGCCAGCACAGTGGTAACCTAGGCGCATTCTGTGCAGAATGACTTCGGTACCTCTGTTGTTTTTTCAGAGAGTGCCAGTGGTTCATAGCTGGCGGCGTCTGAGTACCAGCTGCACGAGGGGGAGTATCTCGTTTCCTCTCTGTGAAGCTGCAGGAGGAAGGGGGATGCCATCACCATACACTTCTTCCCTTAGTAATTTTTCGGCTCTGATGTATTTCAAGGGACAGACTAGCCAACTTCGGCTAGTCTGTCACTCTCTGATCCCTATGTGGCTGGGATCCCAGTTTATGATAATTCTTCTACCTGTGGAAGAATCCTCTGTACCAGTGTGAGGATGGTAGTCAAAAGGTAATATTGTCAGTGGGTGAGCACTGCTGAAGACAGTCGATGGCTCCTTTGGAGTCTGTATGTATGACCACGTGTCCTTCCCTAAACGGACGGTGACTCGTGCTCCCATGATAGCAATGCCTCTGCCTATAGCGAGGAGGCATTGTCTGTTACCCTCATGATTTTGGTGGCATCCCTTGCTGCGAAGCCGGCCCTGCATGTGGGTAAAGGGATCGACCAATCCATCCGTGTGTATGTTCTGCTACCGGAGGAGTGATGGTTGCAATGACCCTCTGGGTTTCTGCCTTAGACTAGGCGTGGAATATTCATTTTTTTTGGTTGCCAGTCTCATGACCGAGAACTCTATGGGGGTTTTGTGCCCACGGTGGAGCTTCGACAAAGTCAGGGTGGGGGGAGTCCATCCCCTTGGCAAGAAGCGGTTCTTTGAACTGATGGCGTTTTAACACCCTGGCTGTGTGAGACAACCAGGAGCTGTTTGCAAACAGCTCGTTATCTTGTTTTTAGGCGTCTGACTATTCTATATCTTAGGCTTGTATTCCTGGGAGCCTGGATGACCTTTGATAAAATTGTGCTGCCATTAGATCGATTCGTGAGGCCACGGAGAAGGTTTGCCTCCAGTAGGAGGATGAGGACTTTCGCCCACCTTGGGCACCCAGAATGACCCTGGAGGCTTCGTTTTGGACTGTCTCCAGTTGGTCTTTATTTTTTTTCTTAATGCCAATCAGAGCAAGGGAGGCATGTCTACATTTGGCTGAAAAGATCTTTAGCCCTGTCCTACAACACCCCTCGGATACGAGATCCAGACAACGCTGGGCTTTGTTAGGCAGTGTGCTCCAGTGGAGATGATAGCAAGATCTCTGCATAGGAGATGATCTTGCACCCCACTGGGAGGTTAATGTTAAGGATACAGGACATTAAAGTGTTAAAGAGGGCTGGGTGAGAACCCCAGCCTGTGGCGTTCCATTTTCTAGTGGGAATTTTGGGTGTGATAGGTGACCTTGGAATTTTACTCTGGCTGTTCTATTCCTAAAGTAGTCACCTATCCAAGCCAAGAGCTTACCTCTGATTTCCTTTTTGGATCAGGCTCTCCTGAATGGCAAGAGGACTTGCCAATTCAAAAGCCTCTCCAGGTCAAAGGGAATACTACCAGATGTGCCCTGCTTATTGTGCTCAAGAGCGTGGCTATGCTGTACGCTGTGCTCATGCCCCTGGTGAATCCCTGGAGGTGGGTTTATGCGGGGGAAATGGGGCCAAAAACCCTCCTCTCGGCCGTCTTGGCCAGACAGCTGAGGAGAGAGATGGGCGGTTTCTTCCCCGGCTCCTTTGGTTTGGGGATGGGAACTATGGTAGCCCACTTCCAAATCTGGGGTAGAGTGGAAGTTTCCCAGGACTTGTTGATGAGTTGCGGAATGCAAGCTCACCTCCAAGTCTCAGGTGGGAAATGATGGGGTACGAGATCCCATTGACGCCTGGGGCTGTGTTACAACTGGTTTTATAGGCATTTCTTAGTTCCCTCAGAGAAAGATAACATCTTGAGTTATCGGGTTTGGCTGCCCCTTTTTCTGGTATCAGCAAGTCTGTCTGTTGTAGGCATTCTTGTCTTGCCCTCAGTTCGGCTGGCAGGCTGTTGCTACTTGTTCTCGCAAAGAACTTTTTGCGCCAGTCTGTTTGCCTCTGACTGGGGGTCATGGTGCATGCATAATCAGGGCTGAGCGGCTGGTAGCTCGCTTGACCCGTTGCCATAGCTTTTGAGAGGGTGGTATGGTGGTCGAAGGACTCACACCATTCCAGCCATTTTTCCTGCCTGACTCTGCTAGCAGTTTCCTTTGCATTCCTGACCGCCCTTTGCCTTCGGAAATGTTTTTGGCACATATTTACCCTGTGGGTGACCTCCCTAATCTCGTCGTTAAATACCAGGCGTCTTTGTGACTCCTGTACCCAGGCCGAGTTTTGGGGATGGTCCCGTGAGGCTGCCTCTCAAAGGCATTTACAAGTCGGCACATTTTCACTTTGTGTGGGTTCATTGCTTCTCAGACAGCGAGCCAAGGCGTTTTGGAACGCCTGCCAGTTGGCCTTGTCTTTTCTCCATCTTGGATTCGGTCGTGGCATTTCGGCTGGGCCACTATCCATGAGGGTAGTTTTTAGTGCCGCAAACTGAGTTGGCGGAATACTCATGGCCACCGAATTTCTATTTAATCAAGGCTCAGGGGTAATTATCTGCGATTCACATAGTGTGGGTTGTTTGTTTGGCTGTTACCACCCTCTATACCTTCGACCCAAATTTAAAGATAGAAAATGAGTTTCAGCACATCAATTTCGTCGGGGCTTTAAACTGGTACGAGCCAACTTCGACCGCTTCCTTGCAGTTTAGCAGCACGACCCCCAACCTGGAGTTCAGTGTAGTTTCCCAGGTTTGGTCACATTAGGTCCACAGCCTGTCTGCGCTCATTGGACCAGCGGGCTCCTCTTGTTCCCGCAGCGCACTTACACAGCACTAGTCTACTTAAGGCCGCAAGCTTGAAATGAGAATCAGCAGTGGACCATCGAGCACGCTTGAAGGACCCCCTCTCTTCTCGTCCCTGCAGTGAAATCGGGCCTTACTTTGGGCGATTCGAGTGAAGGGAGGACCGATAACCGGCAAAGGCGCTCAACATGGCGCAGTCGGTTGTTCCAACGCCCAGATAATGCATAGAGAGCCACATATGATCTTTCAGTTGAGGTTTAGTCAGGGCGGGATTAAAGAGATGTAAACTCTGCGCCCGGTCCCCCATGGCAATTTCGGCCTTGGCTCTTACCGCGTTAACCGACATTGACGCGCCCCCACTTGTTTGCTCCAGTGTTTGTCCTTCTGGTGAACTGGGGGACCCCTCTTTGGGCGCATGCTCAACGTGGGCAGTCCCTTTACCCTCCACAGGGGATTTGTGTGTCTAGGGGGCCTTAGAGGCCTGCTTATGGGTTGTGCATGAGTTTGCCATTCTATTTGCTAGAGTTTGTCTGGCAGACCTCTGATGACCTGGCCACTCTCTCTGTTTCACATGGACGATAGGCATGTAGGTAGCCCCTCACTTGTCAGGGGGGCCCTCAGCCTGGTTCTGTCTAAATAGCTGCCTCTAGACAGAACACTAACTCCCGTCCTGCATAGGGACTGATTGGATAAAAGTAGCTTCTCTCCCTCCTGGGATGAAATATGCCTGGTTTGGCTT
This sequence comes from Penaeus monodon, assembly GCF_015228065.2. NCBI lineage: Eukaryota > Metazoa > Arthropoda > Malacostraca > Decapoda > Penaeidae > Penaeus > Penaeus monodon. Next base: position 30,418 of record NW_023643354.1, on the reverse strand, counting down.
ATTCAGAGGGATGAAGGAACTTACTACTGGAACAGGTGCAGGACCCCCTCTTCTCTCACTGAGTGAAACAGCCTTTGGGTGTGTTCAGAGAGAAGAGGGATTAACTTTGAAAAAATGTCCGGCCCTCAGTCTGTTTCTGTCTAAATAGCTTGCCCTAGACAGAACACTAACTTCCCATCCTGCAATAGGAACCCTCCTGGAAAAACTAGCTCTCTTCTCTCCCTCACTGTGATGAAATAGTCTGTTTGTTGGCTGTTTCAGAGGTATGAAGGAACTTACTGGACAGTTGCAGGACCCCCCCTCTTTCTCTCATGAGGTGAAACAGCCTTTGGGTGTTCAGAGATAAGAGGATTCACTTTGAAAAAAGGTACAGGTACTCTCTGAGGGATGGCACGAGAACTGCCTGGAAAAAGTGAAAGAGCTCCCCTCCTACTGAGGGAGGAGCAAGTGGTTCCCACAATGATGTCCCAAGTTCACACCTACCCATTGGCCGTTTTGCCGTGCGTGGCAGCCTTGTGCGCTGGAGATGGGGTCCTGGAGTTGAGTGATGCTGTGAATGAATAGGCCCTGCGGCTAGCAACACGCCTTTTGGTCCTCTATTCCCGGCAAACAGGCGGCCTGATCCAGGCCCGTTCCAGTCAATCGGCTGGTCACACTCCCCTCGGAGGCTAGGGGTCGAGCAGTCATGCTGCTGTTGGTATCACCCCATCGGTGAGTGCCGCTGCAAACAGCTAATTGGCTGCATATATCCTCTCATCACCCGTTGCTGTTAGACATGGGTTCTAACACTCAGCTTCCCCTTGTTGGACTCCGTGGTGGGTGGGGGCGTGAGTGGATGAAGCACTGTCCAAATACATGGAAAATAAAAAAAAAAAACCCACAGACAGATGCTAATGTTGACGACCCGTGCAAGGCCCAGACCACGGCAGCCACCCTGAAGCCATACGTCCGGGTGGCAAAAGAAAACCCCGAGCACAGGATGACACTGTCACGCCTGCTGCCAAGATGGTGGACAAGACAGAAAAACCATGTAAAAATATGTGTCCACCAGATTGTCCAACAGATGGACTCTCGTGCTGGCCCCTCCAGGCCAGCACCCAGGCCAGGAAGGTCTCTGAGTACCCCTCAGACGACCCCCCTGACCGAATCGGGAGCACCAGCTGAACCAGCCGAAACAGCTGGTGCCCCCAGAGCAAGCCCCAAAGCCAAGGGCGGCCGAAACGCCGAGGCCGGAGACCGACTCTGAGGGAGAGTCTGGACCCCCAAGGTTGTTTCCCCCAGTTCAAAGTCCATGTCAAACTCGAAGGCTTCAACAATGCCTACCAAATGGTCAGGGCATTGGAGAGCCAATGCAAAATTCCGTTATCGATCCAGTTCGCGAGATCAGGGCATGATCATCATGCCCAAGATCAAGCTACGCTTTGTTGCTGCGGAAACGAAGGAGCTAAAAGATGGATGAAAGTGAGCCTCTCACACTGAATCCCCGAGGCAAAGAGGGTCAAGAATGGTGCTACTTGGCTTCTCAGTCTCGTATGATGTGCATTACACCCACAGGTCGTGGAGGCTTCCGAATGTCGAAAGGGGAAGACCCAACCAGGCCAAGTCCTGGTGACCATGAAAGGTACCCCAACATATACTCTTGATCTGGGTAACTGGGGTACCTACGACATTCGAACATATTGCCTGATCCACTCCGGTTTTTTCACGTGCCAAAGTAAAGCACACCCCAGGCTAGCTGCACAGCAAACCTAAATGTGGTGTCCCTGTAGCAAGGCACACAAACACCGAGGTGTGCATTTAAGGCTACAAAAGGAAAAGAGGGACACAACAGCCAACATGTCCTAACGGTGCCAAGAGGCATATGCCTGGAGCCTGGCTTGCTCTGTCAGGAAAGAATCACCCTCAAGCACAAAGGTTGCTAAGAAGTGCACCAGACTTTGTTCCCCCCGCCCCAGGCACCCCCTATATCTGGGGGAAGAACAAAAGTGAAAAGGCCTCCCGACCTCCTAAAGAGTAATGGAAGCCGCCCCCCAAGCCGAAAACCGGAGATCTCTGACAAACAGAAAGTTCCCCCAAAATGAAACACAGTGCAGAAAGAAAACCACCGGAATGAAGGTTCAAACAGCACCACAAAGTCCCTCCCCAAGAGCATCAGACCTCCTCCTCAATGAAGGGGGACATGTCGTCCTGCTGAATGCTGTAGACGGACGAGTTTGAGAGGCCGAGAAGGCAGTCGTGGTCGCCAAGACGGGCAATGACCCAGATTTGTCGCAGTCCTAAAGGGAGGAGCTGGAAAGGGGCCAAACCAGCCCCATCCTCACCCTCACCCAGGACGAGACTCCCCTCACCCACTCCAACCCTGCCATGCCCTCACAGTCAGAGCCTAACCGGCTGATTCAGTGCAGACCAGAATCAGAACAGCTGACCTTGCACAGCAAGGCCATCAAAGGATGCCACACCACAGCCTTGACAGAGAAAAGCGCAAATACCGAAGGTCGAGCTTACCAAAGCTCTCCACCCCCCATGACCAGGATAGCCTGACAATCTGAAGAAGACCCCTTAACCAGCGAGGACTTCGCAATGGAGTTGTCAAACCTGAAACTAGTCATCCGAATACGGGATGTCCTCTGATGTAAAACTATCATCTATTAACATCATGGCAACGCAATCTAAACATTATGCAGTGGAACATCTAATGGCTTCTCCACAAGGACTGCCATCCTCCACGCAATAGTGCGTCAAGGAGCATCGACATGTCATGCTCCATGAGCCATTAAACAGTGGAACCTGTTCGCTCTCCGGGTATCATGTCTTCATGCTGCATGTTCTGATGGCAGCGCGGCCTGATCACCCTTGTCAGAGCAACATTCCCTGCTCCGCAAATAGCCAATCACTTGTGGAGATGTTGAATCTCCTTGCGTCAGGATTCCCCTGGCCGGGGGCCCCTAAAATTGTTCAAAACAATGTGTACAGCCGGCCACACTGTAGTACCTTAGACATCAGCCAGGTCTGTGCTTTCTGCCAGCACGACGACCGAGTGATCATAGGGGGAGACTTCAACCGCACCACCACCCCATCCTGGCTCCCTGCTGGGCACCGGATGCCAGCTGGCCATCCACTAGCCAACGTGCCTGAACATTCTCCGAGATCGCTCTCCTCAATAATCAAGACCAATGCATGTCAGAGGAGGATCCTAGACCTCACCCTGGCCACTGAGACTCCTGGTGGAGAGATTTGGCTAGCGTTTTTGATGAAGCCCCGTCACTAGTGACATTACGACACAATAACTACCACTCATGGATAGTATCCCAGCCGAAATGCCACGACCGATCCCAAGATGAAAAACAGACAAGGCCAACTGGCAGGCATTCAGAACGCCTTGGCACCGCTGTCTGGAGATCAATGCAACCCCACAAAGTGAAAATGGTGGAGTGCGACAAGCCCGACTTGTAAATGCCATTTGATGAGGCAGCCCTCACTGACCATAGCCCACAACTCGCCTTGGTCCAGGAGTCACAAAGATCGTCTGGTACTTAACGCTAGATTAGGTAGTTAACCACAGGTAATATGTGCGACAACATTTCCAAAGGCAAAGAACCCCCAACAACCTAGCCCTTCCTAATGGAGGCTGTCCGGGGATGTCAGAAACTGCTACAGAGTCAGGCATGAAAGAGTCTGGAATGGTGTGATCCTTCGACAACCATACCACCCTCTCAGAGCTATGGCAATGGGTCAGCTAGCTCCCGCCGCTCAGCCCCGAGATGCACGCACATGACCCCCAGTCAGAGTCGAACAGACTGGTGCAACACGTTCTTCTGCGAGAACAAGTGCAACACCTGTCAGCACGAACAAAGTCAAGACAGAACGCCTACAACCAGACCGGCCTTGCTCTATCAGAGAAAGGTCCAGCCAAACCTGAATAACTCAGACGTTTATCGTTTTCTCTGAGGGAACTAAGAGAAATGCATATAAAGAAGGCCAGTTGTAAATACACCCCAGACTCTGATGGATCTCTTATCCCCATCATTTTCCCACCTGGGACTAAGTAAGTGAGGCTGGCATTCCTGCAACTCATCAACAAGTCCTGGAAACTTCCCACTCTATCCCAGAGTTGGAAGGGGGCTATCCGTAGTTTCCCATCCCTAAACCAAGGGAGCCAGGAAGTTACCAGCCCCATCTCTCTCCATCAGCTGTCTTGGCCAAGACGGCCGAGAGATGGTACTGAACCGGCTCCCGATGGAAAATGGGAACCTCCTCATGAACACCTCCACGGGTTCACCCTGGGCATGAACACAGCGCACAGTATAGCCACAGCTGCTTGAGCACTAAGCACTGGCACAACTGTGGTAAATACTCCTTGAGCCTGGAGAAGGCTTTTTTGAATATGGCAAGTCTGCTTGCCATTCAGAGAGCCGATCCAAAAAGGAATCCAATAAGCTCTTGGCCTTGGAATAGGGCTACTTTAGGAATAGAACAGCCCTAGTAAATTCCAAGGTCACCTATCACAGCACATGCCACTAGGAAATGTGAATGCCTCCGTTCAGCCCTCTTTAACACATTAATGTTCCTCAACAATAAACCTCCCAGTGGGGTTGCAGATCCATCTATGCAGACGATCTTGCTCTCCTCTCCACTGGAGCATACTGCCTAAACAAAGCCCGCGTTGTCTGGACCTCGTATCCGAGGAGTGTGGTAGGTAGGACTAAAGTCTCTGCAGCCAAATTCCAAAGCCATGGGCTTCTGAGAAAGAAGTGCAAGGTACAAGTCCTGAAAATTCAGGGAATGGATTTGGAATGTTTCAGACTACCTCTACTTGGGGTAAAATAGACCGACCCTCTATTCCAGAAGGGAGGTCCAAGTACCGTGGTTGACCGACAAAATCAAGACTGTCCCCCGCCATGAGAGCAATGAGTGGAATACGCATAGGGGCCAGAACACAGAGTACTAACATCATTCTAATGTACATGCTGTCGGGCCCCATTGTAGACTATGCCTCCCTTGCAGTGATTGGCATTAGAAAAAATATAAAGACCAACTGGACAGTCCAAACGAAGCGCCAGGGTTCATCTGGGTGCCCCCAAGGTGGGCGAAGGTCCTCAACCTCATCCTGGAGGCAAAGCCGTCTCCACTAGCCTCACGAATCCTCTAATGGAAGCACAAATTTTGATCATCCAGCTTCCCCAGAATACAAGTCCTAAGGCATAAAATAGTCAGACGCCTTACAAGATAACGAGATGTTTGCAAACAACTCCTGGCTGTCTCACACGCTCATGGTGTTATAGGCCCATTCCCTCAAAACCGCTTCTTGCCAAGGCATGGACTACCCCCATCCTGAACTTTGTCGTAGCTCTGCCGTGGGCACAACCTCGATAGAGTTCTCGGTCATGGACTGGCAACCAAAAAGATCGGATATCCCACCGCCTAGACCTAAAGGCATAAACCCGAGGTCCCATTGCAACCATCCACTCCTCCGGGGAGCAGAACATACTACACGGGTGGAATTGGTCGATCCCTTGACCGACCCTGCCAGCCGACGCTTCCAGCAAGGGATGCCACAAATCCATTGAGGTCACAGACAACGACTCCTTACTACGGCAGAGGCAGTTTGCTATCATGGGAGCACTGAGCCACGCGTCCGGAGGGAAGGACACGTGGTCATACATACAGACTCTAAAGGGGCGTTGTACTATCTTTCAGCAGCGCTCACTACCACTGACATATCTACCTCCTAAATACTATCCTCCACTGGCACAGAGGATTCTTGCACAGGGTAGGAATAATTATCATAAACTGGATTCCCAGCCCACATGGATCAGAGGGGAAATGAGCTGCTGACAGATTGCCGAAGTTGGCAGGGGTATGCCCCTACTCCCATGATAATACATCGAGCCGAAAATTACTTCGGAAGGAAGTGTACGGTGATGGCAACCTCTTTCCTCCGCATCTTCATCGAGAGGAAACGATCCTCTCCCTCGGCCTAGCTGGTACTCAGAACGCCACCAGCTTATGACCAACTGGCACTCTGAAATAACAACCGAGGTACCGAGTCATTCGCACAGAATGCGCCCTAGGTTACCACTGTTCCATGGCAGATCATACAACAAAAGAAACGCGAAGAAGTGTGTTTTGCATGCATTTGTGGCGAGCCGAATCGCCACACTTGTACATTACTTTAGAAAATTTGTGTGCACACGCAATTCCTGAGACAAGGCCCGCAGAACACAGCGTCGTGCTGGTAAAGAATTATGCGAGATGCTTTGCAACCACGGCTATAGGAGCGTCTGCTGGCATCCCGACCGCCACGGTAAGCACCGAGTTTCAGAGAACCAAATGAGACAGCCATAAAAAGCTGACGCAGGCCGGGCCATAAGTGAAAGGCCCGGGCGAAGCCAGAACTTTGCAAATCTCAAACAAATGAACGAACGCTGCCTTGTGAGACATCTTCAGACTGAGGGAAGGACGATATGGAAGAGGCAATTTGACTAGGAAAGTGTTTGGATGTCATGTGGTCATGTCATGTGGTATCATATACTTTTTCTAGTTCATAGGATATGGCTAATACGGATTCATGATGTGCAAATGCAGATGTAAATATGTCTCGAAATGGGCAAGGGGGTCAGTTGTACCCGGGCATGGCGGAAACCAAACTGGGAAGGAGAGAGAAGATTGCGTGATTCAGATACCACATTAATCGGAAGTTAACCATTTCAAAAAGGGGAGGATAAGAGCTCACCAATGAGAAGGAAATCTTCCTGTCATCCATGTGGTTGAAAATAGTTAATAGAAAGAATAGAGAGGAAGATGAAAGATGGCATACGGTAGCGAATACTGTCACGGCCTTCATGATGTGTTGCAGCACGACTGTAAAACAACATTGAGTTTCAGAGGAGGAAAAAGGAGCATTATAGGACTCACCAGAGGGGTGCATTCCTTGATGGTCTAATGGAAGAGAAGTTTGGAGACAGGTGAGAGCCACTACTGACCTACTGAAATAGTCACTTAGTTCATTAACGTCTGTGGGTTGTGATAATGAAGCGAGTTGTGATGCTAATGTGAGTTGTGAGTGCCATATTGTGATGCCGCCATATACGGGTTATAATGACAAAGTTATCGTACGTATATTGTGATAATTATATGATTATAGTATATATATACACCGCCTTTTGTGTGATATGTTACACCATGTGAAATGTAGATTATTTTAGTTATATTGCTGTGTAGCATGTCGCCTATGTAAAGAGTGAGATTCTCGGTACAATTTGTAGAGTACATATTTTATTTTGTCTCTGTAGTCACACGTCTGGCAGTAGCACTCTCGGGCAGAACCTGACGTGTTGGTTACAGGACAATGAAGAAATTATTTTTGTCAGGGCTGGTCTACAATGAACCTACTTTAGTTTTAATTGGTGCATTCTTCTCCCTCAAGCATCGTAGAGAAACACCAAACAAACATATATACGAACACGACACAGTGTGTATACAAACAGCGTCTTGGAGGGGATCAGAGATGAAAGTATCTCGAATATAGAGGGGGGGCTGGATAAGTGGGGATGTTTGCCTGATAGTATCCGCTAAAACAACTGAAACTGATGTCAGTGATGTAATTGAGTTAACATAATTTCACCAGCTATTTGTTTTACCGTTTCAGACTGTACGACAAAGGCAGGCGGATGCACTTTTAAAGGAGATAAGGGCTGATAGCTGATTAGGGGTGTCTCGTTTGTATCGATAATTGTTCCAGGCTGCACATTTTAAGCGAAGTGCTTTGGTACAATCAGAATTACAGCATGGAACACATTTGAAGGCATAAGGCCTTGAGGTTCGAGGAATGGCTGTAAAGGGAGCTCTTAGGATTGTACCTATGAAACATTGTATCATATCTGAAATGGATAAGAAGGGGGATGGAGGGGTAGGAATAGTAGACAGTGAGGTGAAAGTACACCAGTCGGCTCTATCAAAGAACCAGCATGGGGGGTTAGGAAGTGGTACACGAAATAGGAGAAATGAGAACTGGAAAGTGGTCACTATAGGGAAACTGACCAGTGGAAATCTGAATGGAGAGAAGGGGAGCACAAAGAAGAGATCAAGTCAAAAAAAAGATTGCGTGCTTATGTAAAAGTGTGTAGAACTAAGATAATAAGGGCAGTTGTGGAGAGGAAATGTTTAGGGACGGCCACGGGAATTGGTGATAGAATCCCCCAGTGTGTGGGGGCGTCAGTTAAAATTACTAACTATGAGGAAAAGGTGGCTGAAATTGGAAATTAGTTTCAAAGGCAACGAAGTCAATGGGTTGGGAAAGGGAGAAGTAGGCTGAAATAACTGATCCAACGGACAAAGAAAGATGCGAATAACTCGGGCGGGACAGTTTTTTGAAAGGGAGGTACGAAATAAGGTGTTTTCTGATGGATTAGTAAAAGGCAGACAGTAAGGGAGTATGAAGAGACAAACTAGTAGTTGGGAATTGGTATGGGAGGCTGTGTAAGGAGAGGATATGGGCGAAGATCAGGTCTGTGAGAACAGAAACACAAATATTCCAATGTAGGAGAGCTATAATTTAGTTGATCTATGAGTGAAAAACAGTTACATTGCGTGTTGGAGAATTTGAAGATAAAAGGGATCTAGGGGGTGAAAAAGGAATAGAGGGAGGAGGTGTGTGGTATCAGGAGGTGGAGGATCGGGGGAAGGGCATGGGTTGTGACATAAGGGATTCACGTGTGTATCCAGAAAGGAGTGGAAAGGATACAGGGATGGAGTGAGTTAATGTAGGGGAGCTGGAGCTGGGGAGGATGGGCTGTGTTTGGGAATAGAAAAAAGGGGGGTGTAGGGTTAATGGTTAAGGGTTTAATGGTTAAAAGCAAGATAAATGTGCAGAAATCTAAGGTCATTTACCACGATAGTTAATGTTAGGGAAGGGTGGCTGAGTTAGTGATTAGTTGTCTAAGCTGGGCAAAGGAATTGGTGAGTGAAAGGTTTAGAGTCGGGTGGGGTAAGGAGTTTGATTAGATGGAGGATATGTATGCGTTTGAGGAAAGAGAATAGGTTGTTGAAACAGAAAGTGTGGGATTCTGTAAGATGTCTGATAGGTTGGGAGGTCGGTGAAGGGGGATAGGGGGGGGAAAGCAGAGATAAGTATGGACGAGACATAAAGGGAAGTGGGGAAGAGACAAAATGATAATTGGGGATTGGTATTGGAGGATGTTAAGAAAGGTCTCTTGAAGGCATACAATAGATGGGTTATAAGAGGAAAGGATATGACAAAGGTCGGGTTTCTGTGGGAGCGGAAACCGCGAATATTCCAATGAAGGATAGTTATACTTTAGTGATATAGATTGTAGTACGTTTTGGAGATTTTGAGGGGGAGGCAGCTAGAGGGTGGGATAAGGACCGAGAGTCTAGATGGGAGAGGTGTGGGAGTTGGTGTTCTACTAGGAGGGGTATTAGGAGACAGGTCTGTGGAAGGGGATACTTGTGACATAAGGGATTCACATGTGTATCAAGGGGGGGAGTGGAATTTGATAGAGGGGATGGTGGGAGGGTTAATGTGGGCGGGGTTGGGCTGTGTTGGGAGGGGTTAGGAGGATAGGGTGTAGGGGGGATATCGTTAGGAGGAGGATGGACATCAGCAGTTACTTGGAGTGTGAAAGGAGCAGTTGTAAGATTTGGAGGTTGAGTGTCAGTTTTCATTTAGTAATCTTGAATTTTTCAATAGTTTCTTCTGAGGAGTTGGTTGGGAGTTTTGGGGGATCAAGGATTTCTTGTGAGGGGGGGAAGAGGGGATTGGTGTCTCAAGCGTAGGGGCAAAGGAAGGTGGAGGTGATTGTGTGGTAGGGGAAGAGGGGTGGAACGTTTGTTCTGTCTGTTACGGGTAGTGAGAGGAGGGAGAGGGGAAGGTTTTGGGGTTGTAGTGGTGTTTGGAGTATCTGTAGTAGAGATGGAGTGTCTGGGTTTAGGATAGCAAAAGAGTTTGATTGGGGAAGGTAGGAGGTAGAAGAGGGGGAGTTAGATGTAGGGGGGGGGGTTAGGAAAATTTAGTAGAATGAGCAGTATTACTGGAGTAAGGAGTAAGAGAGAAAACCACGTCGACGTGCTTCCTGTTGGCTTAAACGAGTGTGAGTCAAGTTTGAATCTGAGAGTTGCTACCTCAGACTCAAACTTGTAGGTGGGACACCCCCTATAAAAATACATTATGGGGGCCGCCACAAGTTGGTACATGTGCGTGATTGTGCAGAGCAGTTAGATCGGGTATGGCCAGGTTGGGCACATAGTGGGAAATCTGGCTGTGGAACGGAAAACGTTTGGGGCTGGGTGTCCTAGACGCCAACAATTTGGCACTGACGTGGAGGAGGTTGGTATGGACGAACAGGGAGGGATTCTCCTCCCATGTAGACGTTAAAGGGAAGGTCATGTCTACGGAAGGGAATTTTTTGGGTATGTTAGTGGGTTTCTTTCGATGACCTCTGGGGGGAATGGGAGCAGCATTGTACTGTGTTGCATCATAGTCTGTGAGACAGGCAAGTAGGTCTTCTCCACAGTCTGACCAATTGTCATAGACTGGGCAATTTTCTGGGGAGATTGAAACTGTTAAATGCAAGTATTGAGGGTTGGATGGGGCTCTGCAAGGAGGGGTTACCATATAGGTCTGTTAGTTTTGTTAATGCTATAGCTTGGTTTTCGGATGTTACTGTGACAAGACGGGAGCGGTCGGGTCCCGGGTACGGAAAGAGACTTTACCTACTTGTTTTTGGAGACATTGTTGGAAGAGAAGGGTGTTGTCAGAGTAGGGAGTGTGGGAGGGATCACGAAAAAAACGGTCCCATTTGGCTGCGTTAAAGAGCGTATTCAAGATTGTTGTAGAGATAGGGGTAGTAGAAGGGCGGGGGCGTGACGAAGATGGAGTAGTGTTGAGGGAGGTGTGTTATGGAGAGGTGGCAATAAGGCTGTAAGGTATTAATAAGGGAGGTTGGGGGTTGATGTTGGAGGTTGTGGGGATAGAGGGTTGAAATTGAGCATGCGGAAGAGTGGAAATGTTTCCCTTTAAAGGGTTGATTGTTGGCTACTGTATAGTAGGCATTGATGAGGGGGTAGTTATTGCAGTGTTCGAGCCGTGGTCAAAGGAGAGCCTGGGGTCGGGAATCGGGTGGGTATTTGATAAAGGGGCAAGCCTTATTGCCCCTAATAGTGGGGATATGTTTTCATTACTGGCCATGGTAAGCCTTGTTTTATATTGGGGATAAAAACAGTCCACCCCTCAGGGTTCCCTTGAGGGGTAAGGGCTAGGTAAAATAAATCAGGGGAATACCCTGCCCATGGCTCCCAGGCCGTTCAGGACTGGGACAAAGTCAGCCTTTCATCCTTTTAGCACGGCTCTCCCACACCTTAGGAGGTGGATAGCAGAAGGGTTGGTGAAGGGACAGAAAACGAAAAGTGGGAAGGAAAAAAAGACCATGCAAAATTAGTTGAGTCGAGGGCGGAGTCCCAAGGTTGGGGAGTTCCCCATCATTGGGTCCCCGTCTCCGCCTCCTAAGCCCCCCCACGACAACAACGGGCAAGGGATTGGGGGGGAAGGGGTGTTTTTGGGGGGGGAAATTTGAGTAGAAGGAGGATGGATATCGGCAGGGCACTGAGCGTGGAGGGAGCGGGGAGTTGTGGAATTTTAGGGTGGTGAGGGTTTCGGGGTCAATTTGGGTCTCAAGCAGATAGTTTTGAATATCTGCATTTTAGTTAGGGTTTTGTGAGACAAAGGTTCCTTATGAGGGGGTGGAAGAGGAGAATGGTGTCTGAGGAGTAGAGGCAAAGGTAGGTGGAGGGGAGCGTTTTGGTAGAAGGGGTGGAACGTTTCGTCTGCCTGCTGCGGGTAGTGCGGGGAAGGAGGGGAAAGTTTTGGGGCTACAGTAGTGATGGGTCTGGATTTAGTATGGTAAAAGAATTTGACTGAGGAAAAGGGAGGAGGTGAAAGTGGAGAAGCAAGATGTAGGAGGGCTAAGTATAGGGGAAAATCTTAGGAGGGAGGGGGGGGGGGAATAAGGAATAAGAAAAAAACCCCGTCGATGTGCTTCCTGCCTGGCAGAAACGAGGCCAAATCTGAATCTAAGAGTTGCCACCCAGGCTCAAACTTGTAGGTTGGGTCAACCCTAAAAAAAACAGTATGGGGGTTACCCCAGTTGGCACATGTGTGGGCTGTGCAGATCAGTTTGATCGAGTATGACCAGGTTGGGCGCACAGAGTTCATTTGGCTGGTGGAACGGCAATGTTTAGCAGGATCTCCTGATGCCAACAGTTTTGGCACTGGCGGGGAGAAGGTTTTCTGTGGTCGACAGGGAGGGATTCTCCACCAATGTGAACATTAAAGGGAAGATCATGTCTACGGAAAAATAATTTTGGGGAATGTTAGTGGGTTCTTACTATGACCTCTACGAGGAATGGAGTAGCACTGTAATGATATTTACATTATAGCTGTAAGGCAGGCGAGTAAGTCTTCTCCACACACTGACCAATATTGTAAAGATAGGGCAGTTTGCTGGGGAGAAGACGTTCAAGTACAAGTATTGAAGGTTGGATGAGGTTCGCAGGAATGGGGTTACCAGAGAGATCAGTTAGGGTGGATAATGCTGTAGCTTGGTTTTCAGATGTAAACTGTAACGAGACAGGAACGATCAGGTCGGTTAGGGAAAGACTTTGCTTCCTTAGAAGCATTGTGGAAGAGAAGTGTTGTCAGAGTAAGGAGGTGTGGGGGGATCACGAAAAATCTGTCACTTTTTGGTGGGCTAAATAAGAGTTTTTCGATATTTGTAGAGATGGGGGGGGGAGAAGGAGGGGTGACATAAGAAAGAGTGAAGTAGTATTACAGAGAGGTGGACAATAAGACTAAAGTAGTAATAAGGGAGGATGGGGGTAGAGGTGATGAAGTTGAAAATGTTGGGAGAGCAGGAAGGCTCCTGGAAGTTTCGTGTAATTGGGTGAATAATGTACTTGTAGGCATTGAGGAGGGGGAAATAGTTTCAGCATTTAGCATGGCCATAGGACAGCCTGGGGTCGGAGAAACCAGGAGAGCGAGTTGGTCGAGGGCTGAGGCCCAAAACTGGGGAGATCCCCAGAATGGGTTTCCCAATCCCGGTCTCCACCCCCCAAAAACAGGCTAGGGATTGGGGGAGACGTTACACAAATTTCTTTCAAGAACTGACCTTGTATCCACAATTTCGCTCGGTCTTAAATATTTTTACTACTCTGCAATGCATTGCTTTTTCCCCAAATCATTGAGGTTTTTTAAAAAATAGGCAAAAAATAAGCAAGTGTGCTTATTTTCTCCAAGACCCCATCCAGGAAAAATGCGCAGTGCCCGTTGGGCAAGCTTTAATGAAAGTGAACGTTTCAATTTTTTTAAATTTAAAAATTTCTGCTGCATCAAGCATCTATGGTTTTTAGCGGCATATTCAAAATAGTGACAGGGTAGGGTTAGGGGCGAAGCCCTCAAGGATAGCATTAATAAAAGTATTGTGGTGAAAAGGGTAAAAATGAGAACTATTAGGGTAAGTGGACAGAAGAGGAGATGAGAAGGAAAAGGAAGGGGGAAGAAAATACCATGTAAAATTATTTAAAAGGGCGAATGCTGATGTCCAAGGCGGGGGCCCTCCGTCTCCTTTGACCCACCACAAGAAACAAGGGATTGGGGAGGTAATATTCCAAACAAATGTTAACAGGGTAGACCGCTGCCACAACGTTTACTGGACAAGCACTATGGTCAGTACCCCAAAGCTCTGTCTGCTGTGCCCCCCTTTCCCCCATACAAAGATGTGAAAAAAATAGCAACGATGCGCTCTTCGCATCAGCCTGAGGAAATGCTTTAAACATCTTAAAAAATAAAGAATCTGAGCAACAAAGCAAAAGTAGATTTCTGAAAAGTATAGAGCAATATTTGTCCACATTAAAATGGTTTTGTTTCGCATTTTCCCTTTAAAACAATGCTGTAAAAAAAAAAACAGATTCCTCGATTATTAATCACATTAACAGCCAACATACATACATAACACGACCTTTCAAACATCACACCAAAATTAAAGTTTGGAAAGAGTGGGTATCAGTGGAAACTAATTCAAGGTAAAATACAGATCTCAAATCATGCATAAAAAAAAAGTAGGTCAATAAAAGAGAAATGGATGCTGCAACAATTATTTTAAAAAGCCATACATTAACATCTTTGAAGAAGAATAATGAATAAAATAAAGATTTAAAGGGGGGGGGGTGACAATCAATCCATTGGGCATGGGTCAGTCCCTTCCTATTTTACAAAATATTTGAAACCTTTTATCCCAATCACAAGATCACGTAATACAGACAATTCTCTGGGATAATTAAACATTTTCCTTTTCCTGTTCTGAGGAAACAAAATGCAACCTTTGCAATTGATAGTTTTAAATCAGTTCTATTGTAAAAAATAAAATTTTATAGGTTTCAACATTAATATGGCATTATGTGGAGAACTTTAGTATCATCCATATACCATTCAAACTGCTGTACACATCCTTAATGGAAATCGCCAAGACTAAAATCTAACAAACTAAATGAGCAAAGAAAAAAAAACACTTCTTTTCCATGTAACATTTTTACCTCAGTTATGAATACATACATTACCCATTTTCATGGGAAGTCTACCATATCATCAACACCATGTCATTTCAATATTTTCACAAGTGAAATCACTTGTAACTGGTTTAACCCCTGGATTGTGCATCTACATAAGCTTCTCAGTGACTTCCCATACTTCCCTTTCTATCACATGAAATAAGCAGTGGGGATTTGATCCATAAAATAAAGGATTAACTACAACCAAATTCCCCTCATACTTCAGAAATGCACCTCCTAGTTTAAAAGGATAGGGGACTAAAATATCATTTCACACTTCCCCCCTTTCTTACCTCACTAAACATCACAGTCTTATACTAGTCTTGGTTGAAAAAAAAAGAAAAAAGAAAAAGAAAAAGAAAAAAAAAAAAGAAAAAAAACATGAAGCCGCCCCACCACATGTACATAAACTGAAGGACCCGAGATTTTCATGAATTTCTTTATCTAAAGTGAAAATTGCCAAACAAGAAAAACTCTGATGCTCCAATCTACACACAAACAGATATCATCCATCGCAACACTTACTGGGAGGTTTATAGTATTGCAAAATTTGAGATAATTTAGAAACCGATATCAAATTTCACTCACCTATGTACTGATTTACTTATAAAGAACCACAAGCTGTAATATTTAAAAAAATTTAGTGAACACTAAGACAAGAGCTAAAATATAAACTGTATTAAGCAGACTAATTGCAAGAGTCCCAAACACCAAATACTTGAAGAGTTAGAGACGTCATATCGAGAGCTTATGGTTCCAGGTTGCCTACTATCATAGTCTTACAGCAGGCTTGTTGATAATGGTTATAAGCTTTGTGTGATGAAGTCTAAAGTAATTTTTAAAAACAAAAAACATTTCAAAAATCATAAGCAAAATCTTGGATAAAGCTTTTTCTTTAACTATAAAAAAGGTCTTTTATTTAAACCCTTTTCCCATCAACATCCAGGATTTTTCAAGGGGAAAACATCTAGAAGGTCACTTCTATCTGCCACAAGGAAAACCCATTCAGCTATTACTTTCTGACTTCGATTTTCTAAAAAAAAATTTTAAAATCACACCTTTACATTGTTTAAGTAAGGGTAGATGCAAAAATTTCTTTACCAAAGGATTAAATATTTACTAACCCTATACTCATAGATGGTATTTTACCTACTAGAATAATAATCCTGGAACCCATTTAAAAATTTGGCAGTGAAGATTGAAGGAACAAGATTCGAGTTTACCAACTGGAGGAAAGCATGGTTTCATGGTTCCAGATTTCTATAGCAATCCTTTGAAAAAAATCTATAAGAGAAATATAAAGTATCAAGTAGCCAAAGGACCATTCAAAACAAAATGAGTGGGCCAAACAGCTTTCTTCCTTACAAACCAACAGATTACCAAATTGATGAAAGTTGAAAACCAAACCTCTTCAAAGGAAAACGTACCGAATAATTCAAACCGTATATGTTATTCGTGAAACTTGTGTACCGGTATGAGTAGGTTACATATATTTTTACAGGTTTAAATATTACCCAATATCCAAGTCGCTCTCGTCATCTTCCTCTTCCTCATCATCACCAGGAGCACCAATCTTGGGGTTTCAGCCACAAGGGCTTTGCTTCACCTAAATTCTTGCTCTCTGTTCTTTGAGAGATTGGGCTCTTGCACGGTCATCATACTCAATCTGGAAGATAAAGAAAATTTTCATACTTTGGAATAGTTTTGCATCCCAAAGTGGAAGCAATTTCTCCCAATGACTGTTCAAATTTTTCATGGTTTACACTTTCCTTTTAAATTTCTTTTTTACTCAACAATAATAATAAACTAATAAAATAAATAACTTATAAATTAATAATTTTAAAAATAATTATTAAAATATTAAAAAAAAATAATAAGGAAATCATTATCATTAATTTAATAATAAATTAAATACATAAATTGTTTCCCTTGCTACATGCTACACACAGTGCCACATCAAAAAGGGAACTTTACAAACTTTTACACTACTTGCATATTGAGGGTTACAATAATGGAACACTAACAACATTAACAGCATTATTCTCAATGCCATAATTCATATACTACAACTTCACAAATTAATCAAATTTTTTCATCATAAGGAGCTATAAGAGCCGTTTCCCAATGGATCACTAATTGCCACAAACCTATTTTAAACATAATAACCCATATTTTACCTCTACATCATCCTCCTCTTCCTCTTCTGTCGGTCTCCTCCTCCTCTGCCTCCTGCAGCCATCTAAGGAAAGGTTGGGCCTTTGCATGGATTTCAGCTGCAATTTCCTTGCTTACATACTTCTTTGAAGTCTTCTTACCCAGTCCAGCAATACCTCTCTTCCACAACATCATGGTCATACATTGCCTGTCATGAATTACAACTTTAAAATTGGTTCCCCCTTCAAATGAAGTTCGCCACACAAGTTCTCATTAGTAGAATTGTATGGTATTGTATAGTGATTTCTTACCTAAAATATCACTGGAACTTTAGGTAGGGGGTTGGGTTTCCTTCTTTAATTCAATTAGTTTTTCAACTGCACCCAAGAAGTATTTTTGGCTCTTGGGGTTGCCGTGAGTGAAAAGCAGCAAGAGAATGCGATAATGTGGGATCTGTAACAAAAACATTTGTAGAATGGGGGGGGGGGCGTATTTATATTTATTTATTTATTTATTTATTTATTTATTATTAAGTTTATAAAAATATAAAAAATATAAAAAAAAAAAAAAAATTTTTATATTTTTTATAAAAAAAAAAAATACATATACATATATAAAATATGCATATACATATACATATATACATATATAAAATATGCATATAAAATACATATATCATATATTAAAATATGCATATACATTAATATAACATATATAAAATATGGCATATACATATACATATATACATATATAAAATAGCATATAATATACATATATACATATATAAAATATGCATATACATTTTACATATATACATATATAAAAATATGCAATACATATAATATATACATATATAAAAATGCTATACATATACATATATACATATATAAAATATGCAATACAATACATATATACATATATAAAATATGCTATACATTACATATATACATATATAAAATATGATATACATATATACATATATAAAATATACATATACATAATACATATATAAAATTGCATATACAATATACATATAAATATACATATATAGAAATATAAACATATACATATACATATATAAACTATACATATACATATATAAAAATACATATACATATACATATATAAAATATACATATATAAAAATAAAATATACATATATATATACACATACACAACATACATATACAAAAATAAAAAAACTTATTATAACAAGCTTACCTGTTTAATGATGTTTTCATCCAGTAGCAGCTCTACAATAACCATAACAGCCTTTTCTCTTTGATGTCCAACCTCTTGCTCAGCTGCTATGTCCTTAAACACAGCCACATCTGCACCTGGCTTCAACAGACCAGCTTCCTTCTTTCCCTGATACAGAGAACATTACTCGAGTCAGAAATTCAGAGAAAGATCTGATACATACTTATCTAACATAATAAATAGAAGTACAAATCTACTCTAAGAAATAAATGATAACACCTTGCAGTACTCGAAGAATACTTCCAAACGCTCACTTGGGTTTCTCAATATCGGTTGAGACAGTCATTTTTTTCACTCCAGCATTCAAGGTCTTTGTCTTGCCTTTACAGCCTGTTCATGACATCCAATCCCCAGTCTTCATCCTGAAAATTTTTTTCAGATTAAAAATTTGCTTTCTCAGTTATTTTCTGCATTATGATCATTAATGGCCTAATTTAGGAAATATTCCTTACCATAGTCAGGGAATTTTTTGTTCAAGCTATTTTGAAATATAAAAATGTCAAAATGGCTTTTTTTTTTGGGGGGGGGGAGGGCCCCCAACAACAAAGCACCAATAATAATGAAATATCACTTACATCATCTTCCTCAGCATCAACATTCAAGTCAGCATCAGAAGCATCTGTTTTATCAGCAGGGGGAGACCCTGGCCTCAGACTACTTTTATGGCCATTCTCAGCCTTCTTACTGTGAGTTTCCTTTAGTGAGCGAAGTACCCTTTTGGTTGGGCTTCATTTCAACAAAGGAAACAATAAATATTAATGCAAGTAGATTTCATGGCAACCTTTTTCCATCAACCACTCCTATTAACAAGACAAACCAAATGGATGACCACATTTCCTTATCCACCCAAAATGGCAGACATTGTAATAACCAGAAAAGCAAAGCATGGCTGGTACTTTTCTTCAAATTATTTACATACCAAAAAGTACCTAATAACATGTGTAGGAATATGAACAGTACCCATGTCAAAGAATATGCACTACAAAAAACTGAAGTGCAGATTTATTCATGTATTTTTTTTGTTTTTGTTTTTAATACTGCTAGAGGTAACTTGTGGTTTTGGAGCCATTTCCTTCAGTTCCAACTGCCAGGGGCTTTCTGGTACATTTAATGCTGTATGGTAGATGTATGAACTGCTACTTTGGTTTTGAACAATACTAACCAGGTGGATTCTTGACAATGAAGGTGGTCAGTTTATGCCTCATGTCTAACATTCCTTGATATCACAGGCCTTACAAGATTGTTTGATGTGGCCTTTCTTCTCCTGCAATGAAAGGACATACATTAAGGTTTCTCAATAACATTTTAGATTTTTTCGATCATCAAAATGTGTTAGAACTTACAATTTTGTCAATTCGTTAAAAACTAAAAAAAAAGAAAAAAGTAATCATAAAAACTTACATTGGGAACAGGACAGTCTCAGGGTTTTCACATTCGGGGGCAAAGGACAAATTTTTTAATAAATCCATCAAGAAGATCCTGAAGTTTTGCAGCATCATGAGAGCCATTGACGATTTTAAGCGGTCATTCTTGTAGTCAAACTGAGTTTGGGCTCCAAGTTCACAAACGAAGTACTTGCAAGGGTCGGTGAATATTACATTTTGAATATGGATTAACAAGCTTTAATTTTAATACTAAACACCTTTACACAATATGCAAGTGATAATTAAAAATTTGAATCTCAAGAAAAAATGGCCAATACTACTACATGTACATTGCTTATTTCATAAAAAATCTTAAATTTTCAGGTTGTAGAATTAAATTATTAATCCTGATAACACTTACAGGTAGGAGGACGTCAAGAGCCTTTGCAACATCTACCATGTTGACAATGACGTTTTGATTTCCGTTGCCTTTGCCCTCGACCTTGGCCATGAGCTTAGGCATTTTTTTACCGGTAGAAGGCATCCAAAAACATTGCGGTTGACGTTGTAAAATCATCTACAGGGAAATTTAAAATGGAGATCATGCAAATGTGTATGCTGTTCTTTAAACACTAATAAACATTAGTAAATTCATAATTTTTGAAGCGAAATAGATAAATGTGAAAACTACAATTTCTGTTTAAACTGTGAAATAAGATGAGACTTTACAACCATCCAGAACAAAAAACATCACAACATTACTTCTGAAGGCCATAAAATGCACAAGATTAGCAGAAATGTATTCTCTCCCTTTGCCGGTTCCTGTTGACGATTTTCAAAGAACAAATTTCCGCAATTTTTTTTTTTTTTAGCAACTTGAAGTATCTTGTTTAGTGAATGGAAGTGATGTGGTGATACAAGGAATGGACAAGCCAGTCACTGGGTCAAGACAGCCACTGGGATATCATGCGGCTTGTTCACTCCACTGCAGTTTGGCAATTAGAAAGAGAAAATTACATACCAAGAAAGACTTAACACAGTCAATCTATTTTAAAAGTTGTCCCACAATAAACAGCTGTGCCTTGTTTGGCAGTGGCTGTATTCACTTAAGGGGAAATAGCCCCTAAAAGCTAGTTTAAAAAGGCCCCCCCCCCCATTTTTTATGAAAAAAAGTCACAGCAAAGAAATCTGATGCTTCCAAATGTTTCTCCTTTAGCAGGGAACCCCACATGCACCCTGACACATTATTCTTTATAGCACTGGTAGCTCCTATCATCACGGGGTTTTAAAATGGTTAATCCTCATAATCTGGATCACCTGACCATTAGGCAAACATAAATTTTACCATTGTGAACATTTCGGGTTGAGGGCCAGGGGACAGGAAGAACTCGCCATGAGTGCACAAACCTCTTGGAAGGTGATTAGAATCATTAGCATTTAGAAGTGGCTCTTGCATTATTTCCATGATAAACGAGTGTAGAATGTAGTGTCCATGAGCCCCAGCTCCAGGAGAACATTTCCATAGTAAGCACCTATTCCTAGTCACCATGACAAATCTTAATATGGGGAGGGGGGAAAAAAATGTTACTTATTATTCTTGAATGGAGTTATGGACTACCTGAGATATGGAGTCTATCTGGATAGTGAGACCTTGCACAAAGAAATAAAAATGACAAATTTAGACATCACAAAATGGCAATAAAACTAAAAAAGCTCGTGAATAAGAGAAAATATGGCAAAGGGAAGCCACAGTTTTTCATCACTGCACACAAGTGTTTGCGTGCCCCTGGCCTACAAGGTGTGCACGTCACACTGGCTGTCATGTAAGCCTAATACCCGCAAGTTTGGGCCATATGATTGCCAAGAAGCACCTGGCCCCAAGGGGTTAATAATTTAATAAATACTACATATAAATACAGCGCATGTACGCACGCACACACTTTGAGAAACAGTCTAAGAGAATCCCTTTTCACATAATACATTATCTGCTAAGCTTTTGGGTTTCGACCCAAGAGAATTTGACAATGTAACAATTTGGAAATTTTCATCTTTGTGGCAGATGCAAATTATAGTTTTGACTCAGAATACTATGTGCATCATGCCATCCAAGAATAGGTTTTCAGCATTTGATATCCCCTGGAAGTATTGGATTAACTGAAATAAATATCTCCATAATATTTTAACATGCCTTTACATTTTTTTTTTTAAATAGCATCCTGACATTGTGGATAAAGATGCGAGGACAATGTTGTTTGGGTTTCACACAAAAAAAATGGAGAATACTACTAAAAAAAGATGAAGTGGTAGTCCCCATGATGTTTATGCTTTACAATGTATGAGAACAACAATAATAGACAGCAAAATGAAGGGACTTGTCAAGATAAAGTAACAGGATCAGCATTTACCTTTATTGCTAGTAACCAAAAAATTTAAATGAACAAGAGAAATCTATTTCCCCAATAAAAGATTTTAATTATTTCCCATTAACTGAAATTAACCTGTTGAAAAGGAGTAACTGGGGTGGGGGGGGGATCACTGCATGTCATGGGGCCGAGTTAATGGGAACGTGTCAATAGGAGATATCTTGGAAGAGTGGCAAGTGACGGACATGCTACCAAGAGTGCACAAAACTAAGGGAAATTAGACATGATGGGCCTTTAGGAAAGGGCTCTTGCATTATTTCCATTGGTAAACAAGGACAATCAGAACCATCCTTCAAAAAGAAAGAAAGAGAGAGAGAGGAGTGTGTGCGCGTCCCCGCGCGCGGAGAGAGAGATAGAGAGAGAGAGAGGGAGTGTGTGCGCGCGCGCGCGGGGGAGAGAGAGAGAGAGAGAGGGAGTGTGCGCGGCACGCGAGAGAGAGAGAGAGAGAGAGAGAGGGAGTGTGTGCGGCGCAGCGAGAGAGAGAGGGAGGTGTGCGCGCGCGCGAAGAGAGAGAGAGAGAGGGAGTATGTGCGCGCTGCGCGCGCGAGAGAGAGAGAGAGAGAGAGAGAGAAAAGAGAGAGAGAGAGAGAGAGAGAGAGAGAGAGAGAATGACGAATTACGATATTCCTTTACCACATCTAAAAGGTGTGGTTACACTGGCATTCGATTCATGAAATCTAATCTTTTTGAGTGGGATTTGCCCACCGTTTGGTTCATTCCACTGTTTTTGGCCTACTCGTCTGAAGCAATGGGAAACCCTGCGATCCATCGATGTTCCAGTGGAAAAGTCATATCGTTGAGAGTCTATAGTATACATGGCCACTAGTCAAATTATATATTTATGCATTAAAATTTAATATATATATAAAAAAAATTACAATTATTAATTATAATTGTAAATTATCATATATATACTTATTTTAATGATTTAAAAAAATAAAAGAAAAACAATGCAATAATTCTTGTATCCTCATCTGACGGACGAAATAAACAAGCGCGCATATTTTCGAAGAGGAAGAATGTCTTCTGTCATATTTCTGTAAAGAATGTGGAATTCGGAAGCAAATACCTTCTTTTAGAGAAAGTACCCCAAAGGGAAAATGTCTTTGGAATATAAAACATCATATTAAAGGGAGACAAGACGGAATCCATCGCAACTACTGATGAGGGACTGGGGGACACGATTTGTTTTGATGCTGCGATCCAATGGACTGAGCAGGTGGTTCATTTCGTAGTGTAACCAAAACGGATGGGCGGGGTGGGTTTTCCAAGTCACTGATAATCGTTGGATTCCAACGAAAAAGTTGGTCAGTCAAAACCGTCCCTTAAGAAATTTCTTAGAAACTCAAAAACACCCTACTCGTAAAAAAAAATTTGTACATAGCATGAACCCCTCTGTGATGGGTTTAGAAATCTTTTGGCATCGTAGACCCTGGTGATTTCTCGCAAGTCCAGGCCGCTAGATGCAGGAGTCCGCTATATTAGTGAACTTCCCACTTGATGTGTTCTAGCGCGTTACACACATAGCTGTACCTCACAGATCACATGCTTTATGACAGCTATAATTGACCGCATTAAAACAGGTTAAAAAAAAGGAAACCCTGTATACTAATTTGTATGCAGCAGTGACAGAGGGGTGCAAAGGAGAGCCACTTTCAGAGTATTGAGAGATGATTGCTCATGGGGTAATGAGCTTCTGCCAAGTTCTTGTCTCTTAGTTGGTATCTCCTTTTTGTGTTTGTTCAGCATAAGTGGGTTCTGGTGTCCGTATATGGAAAAACAGCTACTACAACCAATAAAACACACGATACAGCTGCAAGAAAAAAAAAAATATATATATATATATATAATAATAATTCCTAATACCAAAAAAAAAGGGGCTCACATTGAGACACAAGTCGAATAAATCACAAAAAATATTTTTAAAATAAGAACACTTGACTAAAGCAATTTTTTTCAGAATGAGTTCACAATATTAACCCAAAGTACACAATATAAAAGGCACATGATGCAAAACCCTCTAGAACTGCAGCTGCAATGAAAAATATGTTTAGTATACTTCTACAAAGTGGTTTAATATTTATTACAGACACCTAATCAAGTAATAGTAACAAGGGTGGGGGGAAGGAGGGTATAGAAAATTCAAGTACTGCAATATCTCTATAGGCTTTGAAAATTCTAATTCTAGGAATCTAGTCATACCCAGTGCCAGTAAGCGAAAGGAGATGTCCGTAATTTGGGTGGGTGGCTTTTGAAGTCACGAAGTCCTGAATGGTTGCAGTTACGATGCCGGTTTCTAGAAAACTGCCTATTTCTGCAAAACAAAATAATTTATTATGGATCTACAAGATAAGGCAATACTACCAGCTTTTTTTTTTTTTTTTTACTTAACTTGTCACAAGCTTCACATAAATCCTAACAACTATTTCCTCTTACACACAGGTAAGCTGAAGAGAGAAGTACAGACTGTATAGCAAGTAGTGTTGATCCCCCTTTTAACTACTGATCCATAAAACCATTAAAGCAGTAAATCATGGGAAATGAAAAAATTCTTTTTCCTTCAAGTGACAAAGATTTCCAATTACTTTCCCTGCACAAACTGAAAAAAAAAAAACAGCAATAACCCAACCTAAACTTTCCAATACAAAATGCTGCTTCCTTAGTCAGTGGAAGGGCAAGAGGAAATCTGTTTGCCTTTTCAAATTTTTTCTCTTCTCGCCCCAAAGACAAAAGAGCTAAGTGTAACAAGGAAAGTCAACAGATCACATGGGTAGCGAGTATTGAACAGGCAACCAGATTTTCCCCCAACCACACATAATGAAAAGGAAAATGACCTTACCTAATATCAAGGGAGTGTCTGAGGCGCGTGCACACATACAAGACTGTGTCAGTAAGCTCCCAACGGCTCCACTGATAATATACAATTTCGGGGATATGTGTCCCTCTGAAAATAAAAGATTTAAAAATGGGTAAGAAAAAAATAAAATAAAAAATAAAAAGTGGAAAAGAATAAAATGAATAAATAAATAAAGAAAAAATCTATAATGATTCCCTAACCACATTTCCCGATATTTCTTCTCATTAACAACCCATCTGGTACAGAAAAGGAAAGCAAAGGCAAAGACCAAGAATTAGAAAAAAAAATAAAAAAATAAAAAAAAAAAATAAATAAAAATAAAAAATAAAAACAAAGAACAATGGAGTGGGGGAAATTGAAAGGGGGGGAAAACGGGAAGAAAAAAATCAAGGAAAAGGAGGTTAGAGATGGGGGGGGGGGGGGATTAGGAAAAAAAAAAAAAAAAAAAAAGAGGGGGGGGGGGGAGGATGGGAGGAATAGGGGGGGAGGAAACTATGAAGAAAAAGGGAGACAAGGGGAAGGAGACCTCAAGGGGGGAAAAAAAAGAGCTAGTTTTGGGGGTTTAGAAAAAAAGAAAAGTAGTTAACAAGATGTATGGAAGATTTCTGGCAAGACAAGTGGACTCCATTCCATTCAGTGTCGCAAGTCTATAAAATGATCACCAGGAAGAAAAGTTTTTTTTGCTATAGTTTTATCAAAATCCATCAAGCTACAAAACCAATAAAAATGCATTCTGCACTAAAAATTTCAAAACAATTTTCAATACTGATCTCCCATTTTGTGACTGTATTTTTTTTCCCCTGCACATGTTTCCAATGATCATTCCTGAAAAAGTGCTTCCAAAAAGTGTCAGTAAAACTTTGATGGTCTTTACTTATAAAAACCCCCAAGTCCATAGCAAGGTTGTCTTTAAAGGCAAATCCCGCTTTAAAAATTCTTCAATTCATGAAACTTCAAACATTGAAAAAAAAAAAAAAAAAAATAAAATAATTAAATAAATAAATAAATAAATAAAATAATAATAATAAATAAATAAATAAATAAATAAAAGAACAGATTGGAAAAAAAGAGGGAAAAAAAAATATATATTTTTTTTTTCATATTTAAACTACACTGAAACATATCACTGTCAAATTAAATTCAAAAAAACCCTCAGCTGAAAGATATTTGCACAATCTTGGCAACAATACCATCACTGTCAGATGACCAGAAATACCAAACACCACATATCAAGGCAGTGTATATCCTTGGAGAGCAATGGTAATGGTCCGAGTACAAGGCAAAAGATATACCTGGTCTCATGAAGGCACCAAGCTCCAGGACTTCCAATGGCTCTACTGACAACGGCACTTTCCTCGGCTGCCTGCTCTCTTAGATAGCTCATCTCTCTCTTTTTCTCTCTCTCTTCTTTTCTCTCTCTCTCACTCACACTCTCTCTCTCTCTCTCTCTCCCCCTCTCCCAATGGATGCTCTCTTTTCACATCTCCCAAAGGATGCTCACATGCATACCAACCTTTTGCCCCAATCAATAATTTCACAAATCGGCTAAAAAAAAAATTCTGCACTCTAAGACTTCAATTTTTTTTTTATACCCTTCTCTTATTTAAACCAAGTTTCTTATGAATACACTAATTTACCTGCCTTACAATATTGCGGTTTGTAATCTTTAAAAAAAGAAAAAAAAAAAGAAAAGAAAGAAAGGGAATTTGGCTCCCCCTACAAGTGCAAGATAGACATACATGCAAGTGTCAAGTCTTCAAGCAAAGAAGAGAGTAAGGGGAGAAAAAAAAGAAAAGAAAAGAAAAGAAAAAAGAGAGAGAGAGAGAGAGAGAGAGAGAGAGGGCGAGAGAGAGAGGGGAGAGAGAGAGAGAGAGAGAGAGGAGAGAGAAGAGAGGAGAGAGAGAGAGAAGGGGGGGGGGGAAGAGGAGAGGAAAAGGAGAGAGGAGGTGAGGGAGATGAGATGGGGGAGAGGGGAGATGGGAGAGTGAGGAAATAAGGAGAGCAGGCAGGCAGACAGCCACTCCTGAGCCAGAGAGGGCTGGTAACCATGGGAACTGTACACGCAACAGGCACCACTCCCAATGTTTCCACATACAGCAATTTTATATTTTTCTTTTTCCCTTTAGTAAAACTGTTTACACAGACAAAAAACATTGATACCAACATCTGCATTCTTTTGTGCCTAAAATAGTAAATTTAGTTAGAAAAAAAAAAAAAAAAAAAAAAAAAAAAAAAACACAAAGATACGACACCAAGACACTGGCAACTCAACCTGCTCTTTCCAGACGTCCCTATACCCACACACCCAAACCCCTTACACCCACGCATTCCACGAACATACAACCTTTTCCTCTGATAACATAAAACTATATGGGGCATGAATGAATAGGAATGAATGAATATGCCTCTTAATTAACACCTGCAATTGTTATAACCTAAAGTTCCCAAAACAATAGAAAGGAGACCGAAATAGAAATCAAAAGCACATCAGATCAAAATTCAATATAATAAACTGTACTTTCCATTGACCATCCTTGGAATTTGGTTGCAATTCTACTGTAGAAGTATGATTGACTGCAAATTTAATTAAAACTTTTCATAGATTGGTCTGGGAGAAAGAAAAAGGACAAAAAGAAAGGGGAATTTCAACATTTTCCCTGGGAAGCTCTGCAATATCTTTACAACCTTCTACTTCTCTTAAGCTAGGATGTACTGCCAGTGATAAACAACTGAAGTTGATCTCTTGAAATGGTAATTTCAATTTTTTATTTCTTTCAAATGCAAGCAAAACAAAACTGGAAATAATCTGGAGTAGTGGAAAGGGTGCAAGCGAATTTAAAAACTTCAAACAGAACAACTTCCATTCATGGAAAAACAATGGATATTAAAATCAAACCAGGTTTCCAAGGACTAATTTTTACAACTATCACTCCTCTCATTCTCTTGGGATTATACTTTGCAGTTTTAAGAAGTAACATCAAAAATTTCCTTTATTTCCAATATCAGCCCCAAAAGGGAAAATTTTTCTAAAATATTCTTTAAAAAATTTTTAATATGCTTGATCAAGGCTACTAATTATAGATCTTGAAGCATGGTTTCACAACGAAAAAAAATATAGTCTATTGCCTTTTTGCCCAGTTACCTTTAAACATGTCCAAGTGATCAATTGTCTTAACACATGATCAAGGGAATATCTCCTTGGTTTAAAATGTCAAAATAGCCGTGACAAATGGTCCCCACCAAAACTGGGGGACAAATTTTGAAAAGAAACATTCGTTCATCCACTTCACCACAGATTTATAAAGAAGTGCTATCGTAAAAATTCTGCCAAAATGCAAATGACAGCCCCCAAAATTTCTACGCCACAGATAGCATGTTTTTACTGCAAGAGACGTACTTTACAATTCGGACAAACTTGCCAACTTCACCTCACAGAATTTATTCAATAATACAAGTTGTCATGACTAGGCATGAGGGAAGGTTTCTGAGGTGCTCTCCCCCCTCCCCATCATCTAATTTTCCCTAGCTTAGCGTGTCCATATTGTAAAGATTAACCCATTGCAAGACCAATGCCACACACACAAACTAGTTAGCTGGTCTTTTATTACTTTATTACTAAAAGACAAGATGGGCAAACAACCAATAAACATTTTAGACAACAGTCATTGATTCAGGTCAGAAGCCAATGTGTGAAGCTAAGAAGCCTGTTCCTGGGAACAGCCAGCTGTTTAGATGTAATACAGTGAATGGGCCAAACAAATTTACAAATTCATAATTGCAGATTCATAAAGAATTAAAATAGCATTTCAAAGTACAATGGAACCGATATTAAACTTAAACAACAGGAAAAAGCAAGGAGGGAGAAAATTCAAATTAACTGGCTTACTTCATAACCAATACTAAAATATAGAAAACAATGGTTTGGAATAACAAGGAGAGAGTAAAGAACACTAAAATAACATAAGAGGCAATAAAAAGGATGGTACATATTTAAGTATTTAAGTTATCAATACAGAAATAAAACTAATACAAAAATCACTTACCAAATTCATTACAATACAATGCACTTGTACAATTAAAACCAAGAAGAAATTATTTAATACTAATATTGGATACTGTTCTATCTTGCATTTCCATATGTTACATGTTCCCTGAAGTCTACAAGCGAGAAATACTGAAGATTTTGGTACTTCTCAATTAAATATATTAGCCACATCAAAAAACGACACTGAAGTGAACTAACTAAATTTATAAATCATGGTTAATCCCTCACTTACTTTCTAATATCTTTATACATGCAAGGGTTCAGTCATGGGTTACTTCAACACATAAAAAGTTCCTGACAACAAAAACAGTTGCTATCAATTTTATTATCTGGGTAGAAAACCCAATATGAAAATAAGAAAATATATAATCCATTTTTTTTTTTTATATTTGGCAAAATTATTATACAAACTCAGGGCAAATGCATATTGCAATATTTTTTGTTTATCTTTTCAAGTTTAGGAAATCAAGTCAAATAGGCTTTTCAAAAAGAATATGGAGTCTTATGCCAGTTTGCAACACTAAAGAAAAAAATATGAATCATATGAACATTCATATTTGGCACACATTACACGGAAGGTAATTAAATTATCACTTTTCCTTGGCAGGTCTAATAAGGGATCCTAGGCCTATAAATTAGCTTCATTAATTTGTCATCGGTGCCAAGTTTCCTAGGTGGGTGCAGGCAGAGGGGGCCTCCAGCTGGCTCCGATTCTCAATCTCAATTCACAATCAATACTTACCAAGTTCCCACACCGAGAACACGTGACCTTCAGACTCGAATTAGGTCAACCTCTAATCAACATTTCAGCTTTGTAAACAGTTGCACAAGTGGCAGATCTCCTTTAATCCCCTTGGACATGCCCTGGATCAATAAGCAAAAGATGGTTTTTGAAAGTACGGAAAAAAAAGTCTCGGAGAAAATCAGCTGTTTAGCAAGCTGGTGCAACTTCCACGTTCATCTAGAAGCACGCAGGTACTCGCTACACACCTTTCGCCTTCACCCCGAAGTAAAAAGGACTTGGAACTTACTGTGCCAGCTGAATAAAATCATGAAAGTGCCGTCTAGGGCTTGGTCTGTGCTAATAAAAGGAGCTTTGCCCGAGTCCACGGAGGCAGACGGCAGAATGGCGACGCTCGACCGGACGCGACCTTCGAGCCAAAGCCTACGAGGAACGACCACACCTTGGGGGGAAAGACGAATCCATGAGTATCCCAATCATCGAAAATTTATCTGTTGTTTCATGGTGGGTATGTTGTTCGAGAAAGTGACTCTCATGCTCTCTCTCTCTTTTTTATGACGAAATCATAAAGGGATTTTCCCGAGCATGCGCCATTTTAGTGCGCATCTCGCTTGCATCTCGTTTTTCGACATTCTTCATGATAAAATTCTCAAACTCCTGGCAATAGCCATTTTCACAATCATCTTCTCCTCGGCCTATTCTGCAATACACTTACCAATGATAATGGAAGAAGAATAAATGCGATTTCTGATGAGCTTTGCTTTTCGAGGTCTCTTCGCGAGAGAGAATGGCAAGATTCTTGTTCGCGGAGAAAGCGAAAGGAGAAAGTCCTAATGCGTGAATGGCAAACGTTCCGAGGGCAGAAGCCATCTGTTTTTGAATTACATACTAAGAGCTAGTACAGAAAACGGGAATAGATGTTCGATATCGGACGTGTTAGTTTAATTATTTTAT